>NC_133658.1:557819257-558119257 GCF_037893015.1 Macrotis lagotis
AAAATCTTTACATTTCCAAAATCTTCTGAGATTAGTATAAACTGATGCATAGTAAAGTGTGTCTTTAAAAAAGAATAATTTATATAACAACAGTATCATAAAAATAAACAATTTTAAAAAAGATCTCTGATTTAGTTTTGTAATCAGCTATGATTCCAGAGAGTCAATGATAAAGGAAGAAAATAAATATTTTTTAAAAAAAGAACAGACATCACTTGATAAAAAATATGATAGATTTAAGATGTACAATTAGACATTTATTTTCTTGACTGGGCATATTTGTTAAACAGGGTTCCCGCACCCCCACCCCCAGCCCTGCCCTGGTGGAAGTGGGAAGGAAAGAAAGCAAACGTTTATTAATTGAAAAGAGGAAAAGTTCAAAAAATTGTGCCCAGTTTCACTGTTTCTGTAGCTGTGGGTAATAGTAGATTCATATACAATAAATCTTATTTTTATTTACTCTGGCTTAGGTGTGGAAAAGACAAGGAATTATTTCAGATACAACTCCTTTTTATATCCTATCCCCCTGTGTTTATGAAGTTAAGAATTATTTATTAAAACCATACATGCATGCTTTATATGTAAAAGTGGGGTTCCAATAAACTGTAGCATCACAGCAGTCCCCATCCTGGTAAAATAATTTCCACAGATGGACTAAAGCAGATTGAAGGTAATCAACAGGCCTTAAATTTGTAGACAAAGGGATGCCTAATCAAATATATGAAGCCTTCCTCCAGCAGAACAATTTGTTCCAATGGCCATGAAGGAAGTTAAAGCTGACACTGTGTAGAGCCAAGAACTTGGTCAGACATTGGGCCATGGCTAATCACCTTTAGTTTTGTTTTGCCATTGTACTCTGGAAAAGCGAGACTGATAACTTTGTGCAACTCTGCCTCGCTTAAATCCAATTCACATGAAAGTCAAGGCATCATGATGCCATTGGTCCTCTTCGAAAATTAAGGTTGTGGGGGTGGCTAGGTGGCGCAGTGAATAGAGCACCAGCCTTGGAGTCAGGAGTACCTGGGTTCAAATCCAAGCTCAGACACTTAATAATTACCTAGCCATGTGGCCTTGGGTCACTTAACCCCATTGCCCTGAAAAATCTAAAAAAAAAAAAAAGAAAATGAAAGTTCAACAACATGTTTGCTTTGTATATAAAGCTTTAAGTTATCATAGAGAAGAAAGAAATAAGGGCTCTAGAGGAGGAGAAATAAAAGGAGAGGAAGTGACAGTTTTGGAGATGATAATAGAATAGAAAGAGGAAGAATAAAAGATGAATAGGAAGGAGGATGAAAATAAATAGAGGAGAAAGAAAGAAAGAAAAGGACAAAGGTGAGATAAAAGGGTAAGAAATGGTAGCTCTCCCTGTGGAATTTATAACTAGGGAAACAAGATAAACACTTACCAAATAATAGAAAACTATATATACAAAAGGGTAAAGGACATTATATAATCAAGTTCAAGATAGCACTACAGGCCACAAGCTCTATAGATCATTTGGGTAAAAGTCTGACAACCTTTGAAGTTGGAGGCTTTAAGGAAGTTCAATCTGGCAGTACTAAGCAGAATGAATTGGCTAAGAAAACACTAGAGGTAAGGAGAATAATTAGAAAACTGTTACATTAATCTAACATTTCAGATTAGGTTATGGCAATAGCCCTGTGGATAAAGGCTAAAATGACTTTTTAAAATACTCAAACACAAGCTATTTGTTAATATGAAAGAAGGTAAAGGAAAGGGAGGAATGGGAAATGGAGGAGAGAAGGGAAAAAGAGAGCAAGAAGAAGGAAAAGAAGAGAGAGAAAGGGGAAGGGGAGACAAAAAGAGATGAGGGAGAGAGGGAGGAAAGGAGAAGGAAAAGAAAGAGAGAAGAAGGGAGGGAAAGAGAAGGGGACAGAAAAAGAAAGTGAGAAAAGGAGAGATAGTGTGTGTGTGTACTATTCTATCCAAAGCAAATCTCTGTTTCCATGTAATATTATTAAAATTCCACTATTTTCTTCAAGTAACTAGAAGTTAAGAACTATGACTAGTTCTAATAAGATGAAATTTTTATTTGAATATGATATAATCAAAAGAATATTCTACATTACCACAGGAAAGCAAAAATTCTTTTAAAAGATTGTTAAAAATTAAAGAGTACCTTGGGCAAGCCACATAACCCCATTGCCTTGCAAAAAAAAAAAAACTTAAAAAAAAGTAAAGAGTGAATCTACTTATTTACCTTAGTCTTAATGATAAATTACTAGGCAAAAAGGGACTTTAAAAAAAAGGCAATGTTGTACAGTAAAGAAAGCATCGGTACTAGAATTAAAGGACATAGATTCAAATCCCACCCCTGATGTTTGCTACTTGTGTGATATCCATTTATTTAAATTTTGTCTTGCTCAACTGATTCAGCTGTGAATTAAGGGTGTCTAACTGGATGAGCTCTGTGGTCCTATGAATAGACTCTTCACCAAACTTTCTTTACAGTGAGTAGCAAAGAAAATGGTGAAACCTCAAGAAAGCAACCAGACTCTTATTTAGATATTGCAAAAATGAATAGCTGATGACTCGACTATTATGTCAGAACACTTTTAAGAAATTATCTACTGGGAGTGGCTAGGTGGCACAGTGGATAGAGCACCAGCCCTGGAGTCATGAGTACCTGAGTTCAAATCCAGCCTCAGCCACTTAATAATTACCTAGCTGTGTGGCCTTGGGAAAGCTACTTAACCCTACTGCCTTGCAAAAAAAAAAAAAAAAAAAAAAACCCCAAAAAAACACCTAAAAACAAAGAAATTATCTACTGAAATCTGCAAAAGAATTTGGTAAACTTTAAAATCTGAGTTCAAAAAGAGTAAAAATGGATTATCTTTAGTACAATAACAATGTCAGAAGGATTATAGGCTCTCCCTGATCAATAGTTAGTTGACTTTCTTTTTTTAATTTATTTTTCCAGTTATATATAAAGATAGTTTTCAATACCCCCTGTCCTAAGAGAGCAGTAATCTGATATGTTATAAATGCACAATCATATTATATATATTTTCATATTAGTCATACTATGAAAGAAGGATCAGAACAAAAAAGGGAAACCTCAAGAAAGAAAAAAACCAAAAAATTTTTAAAAAGTGACAAATGTATGTTTAGTTCTTTCTCTGGATGTGGATGGCATTTTTCATCAGAAATCTTTTGGAATTTTCTTGGATCACTGTATTGCTGAAAAGGGCTAAATCTATCATGACTATCACACAATGTTGCTGCTACTGAGTACAGTGTTCTCTTGGTTCTACTCACTGCACTCAGCATCAGTTCATGTGTTTCTAGATTTTTCTAAAATTTGCCTGCTCATCATTTCTTACAGTCTAATAACATGCCATTATATAACTTGTTCAGCCTTTCCCCAATTGATGGGCATCCTCTCAATTTTCAATATTTTGCAAACCAGTTAACTTTCAGTTTCATTCAGTTTCATAAAATTTGATCTGGCCTAACAATTTGCATGGTCACTATATCACTAAACTAAAATCTACTAATCCCTGACAACTCAATTCAATTAGAGCTGGAGCTGGAAATGGACCAAAAAACATAACAGAATGGATAATTAAAGACAGGATATGAATATTCCAGATTATTTCAAATTAAACAGGACTATCTAAGGAGAAAGATATTTGCAAAGAAACTAGGAAAGCTGGAGTCTGATACTCAGTAACGCAAAGAGCAAACCTGCTTTTGCTGGATCTTGTATGTGAAGTTCTGACCCACTTAAAATAATTGCAGATGGAACAACATCAAGAAAGATCATTGTAGGGGGATTAATACACAAAATGCTTTGGCAAAAAGGGACAGACTTTCAAATGCCTTGTAATTATTCCATTGGGCCCTCAGAGTGTACAGGAATTAGGAGAACAGTCTAGAAAACACCTTTTACATGTATATAATAGAAACATGCATCAAATCAAATTACTTAATCTTTTCCAGATTCATTTGCTATAATGATTGGATCCTGAAGAGAGAATATATTTAAAAGGAATTTATTAAATTGGTCTTTTAAGGACTGGAATTGACTGAGGACCAAAATCTTAACTATTTCAAAGTCTATACTACTTTATTTACTAAAGTATTTTGGACATGGGCACCATGTGAACTTCTTTCCTGAAAAGTTCTTTCTTAACTTTAAACTTCCTCTCCCAGACTGATATTTTTGTAATGGAATATTAAGTAACCTTTTGTCTCAATTCTGTCTTGCCTTTCTTCACTGAATGGGTCCAGGAAAGACCTTAATTTAGAAAGGCCAAGATTGGACCATCGCCAGACATCTTGACTTTTGTCTTGCCACTAGATTTAAATGGCTCTAGAGGTTATAGTGAAGTTGAAGACTTTGGGAAACTCTGCCTCACTTAAATACAATTCACAGGCAAGTCAAGACATCACCCTCCTGATACCATCAGTTCTCTTCAAGAACAGACAAATAACAAATGAGGTGCCAACCCATTACAGGCAAGACCCAGAAAGGTAAGAGAGGTGAAGGGAGACATCACTTCCACACTGTGGCCTTCTCACCTCTGTAATCCCTGCCTTACTGAGGGGTCAAGGAAGACTTCCCTAAGATCTAATGGGAAAGGCCATTATATGGGAACATTGCATATTTTCATTTCTTTCCAAAGTTTGTAAAATGAATTATGCTTACAGAATTTTTTTTACTGGATTTACCACAACTGAATATTGGATAACATAGTTGGTGTTCTCAATCTTCCAAATGTTAGATCTTCCACTTTGCTAAGAGTCAATAGCATAGCTGAACAGGACATCAATGCTAAATGTAATATATCCTCTTTCTAAGACCCTAAGGGTATTCAATAAAGTGAAGTCTCTCTTAGGATATTTTAAGGTCCATGGAAAGTATTTTTATGACCTTTTTTCTCATCTTCAGTTGCTTAACAATTTCTGTTCTAGAGCCAGAGAATCTGTGCTCAAAGGTTAATTATAACACTACATTTATTATCTTGAACAAGTCATAACCTCCCTGAGCCTCAGTTTCCTAATATCTAAAATAAGTTACTTTATAGAAAAACATGTGTGTTTGTGTGTGTGTATGTGTGTGTGTGTGGTGGGAAAGAACCTGAAACAAAGAATATTCACCGTTTGGAGAATGGCTGAGCAAATAGGGAAGGTGACTTAATGGAGTATTATTGTACCACAAGAAATGAAAAAAGGCATGCTTCAGAGAAATTGTGAATTAATGCAGACTAAAGTGAGCAGGAGCAGAAGAACAATTTAAATGACATTATATAAATGAATGAGTTTTAAAGACTTAAGAAATCTGATCAACATAATAATCAACCATAATTCCAGAATACCAATGATGAATTATGCAACCCACATCCTAACAGAGAGATGATGAATATGTATAATAAGATATACATTTCCGACATGGCCAATGGGGGAATTCATTTGTTCTTTTTTTTTTTTGCCTATGAATTTTTGTCACAAAGATATTGTGCTTTTCTTTTCATTGAGGAGAAGAAGAATTGACAGAAAGAGAAAATAGATGTGTATTCATGGAATATAATTAAATTTAATTTTTGAAAAGGAAGTCAGATCTCTTAATTCCCTTACAATTCTAGATCTATTGATTACAGTAATCCTTAAATCAGGTTAATTTATATTCGTTCTCAGGAAGTACTAATGAAAATAGCAAACTTTCAGTAGTAGCTTACAGTTCATTTTATTAGGCAAGTACTCACCCATGACAACCATCTCACTTTTTGAAACTAGATGAATGTGCCCACAAATGAGGGTGATATAGCACAGTAATCACTAAGAGGCAATTCAAACACAGGTGACATTAGAAGCTACATCAAAGATCTCAGATATTCAGAATTACCATCTTTATATAGAATGGTCAGTGATTCAAAATACTTCTTAATTTAATCATAGTCATAGTGATTAGCCATTCATTTAGAGCTAGAGGTATCAAGGGAATTTTGATCTTATATTGATTAATATGATATGTATAATGAATTTAATGATTAAAATTTTTGTTTCTAGAGTCCTTTTATAGGCAGAATCAGGGCCTGGGAAACAGTGAAAATAAAGTAGTAATTTGTTCTAATTATGACAAGTCCTGCATTTTCCTCTGAATTGTGTTTGCCTGTGCTGTGTATATCCTGTACTTTACTGTACTCAAGTGTATATCTTATATTATACTCAAGTAATAATAATACACCCCCAAAATGATACAGTCAGTTTCTCATTCCCACAGGACTCCTACTTGGAAGGTCACAAGTTATATAATTGTTGTATTGTCCTGTATGGTGAGTTCGTCCTGAGAAGATTACTTAAACCCTCACTCTGATTGTTCTACGATCTACCTTCCCATTTATGTTCATGTCCATAACAGCAATGTAGAGCTCAAAGAAACACAATAATCCCATGATTTGCAAATCAGATCCTTACAAAGAAAATAATTAATAAACTGCTATCTTGTTACTGGCACTTGTTTCTGGTCTTCTTTGTTACATCCAGTTTAGATACAGTTCAGTAAAAAAACTTGATTAACAGAAACAGTTTTGCAGAACACTGAATCCAACCCCTCATTTTATTTACAATTGAGGGAAGTGGGACACAGTGAGATTATGTGATTAGTCAGGGTCAAATAGATAATAAGTATTTGAGACAAAATTTAAACCCATGTCTTCCTGACTGAGTACAATAGCTCATGCACGATACCATATTTGGTTGAGTTTCATAATCCTTTATCTTTATTCAATTTTGATATCTTACATTGAGATTCAATTTCCATGTCAGTGTTTGCTCCATTATAAAATTGTTATCTTAATCAATTGATCAAGCAAAAAGGAAGCAACCACATAAAATGCCTCTAGAGTTTTCTTTCCTTCCTTTTGGTCTCAGTCCCCCTCTTACATTTCGTTTATAATGTGTCTCACCTCACTGGAGATGTTTGGGGTTTTTTTTTTATATGGAACTATATCTTATTTTATTTTATTTATTTTATTTTTGTACAAATGATGTTTCTTTATAAATTACTAAAATATTCTTGTTTAAGAATAAACATAATACCCTCTCCCCCAAAAAAATAGACCCTCAAGAACAATAAAGTAAAGGAAAGAGGAAAAAATTTAAATTTAAATTTAAAAAATAATAATAATAGGGGCAGCTAGGTGGCACAGTGGAGCACCAGCCCCAGAGTCAGGAGCACCCAAGCTCAAATCCCGCCCCAGACACCCAACAATCACCCAGCTGTACTACCCTGGGCAAGCCACCCCAACCCCATTGCCCTGCAAAAACAAACCAAAAAAAAAACAAAACAAAATAAGATAAAATAAAATAATAATAATAGGGGTGGCCAGGTGGTGCAGTGGACAGAGCACCCCTCTGGAGTCAGGAGTATCTGGGTTCAAATCTGGCCTCAGACACCCAACAATCACCCATCTGTGCAACCCTTGGCAAGCCACTCAACCCCATCTGTCTTGTAACCCCCCCAAAAAAAAATAATAATAATAAATGTGCTTCAGTCTGTGTTCCAATACTACCAGCTCTGTCACAGGTGGATCACATTCTTTAGGATAAGTCCATCACAAAAGCTACTTCCACATTTTTCCACTGTTACCACTGCTGATCACAACTCCCTCCATTTGCACTTCCCCATTACCATTCACTATATTTTCTCTCTCCTTTCACTGTGTCCCTCTTCTTAAATGTGCTGTAGGGTAGCTGAGTGGCACAGCAGACTGATGACCAGACCTAGGGCCAAGAAGCCCCTAGGCCATATACCACCCCTAAGGCCCAGCAACCACTAGGCCCTGTGGTCCTGGACAGGCCATCCAATCCCATCCATCACTCACATCCCCCCCGCCTCCTGTTCCCTTCTCTCCTTCTTACTCTAGATGTCTATACCCCATTGAGTATATATGCTGTTCCCTCTCTGAGCCACCTCTGATGAGAGTGAAGGTTCCCTTATTCCCCATCACTTTCCCCCCTTCCATATCATTGCAATAACTCATTGTAATAAAAGAATCTTATTATATGAAATATCTTAGCCTATTCTACCTCTCCTTTCTGTTACTCCCATTACATTTCCCTTTTGGCCATTGACTCCATTTTTACAATATATTATAACTTCAAATTCAGCTCTCTCCTGTGTTTCATCTAGAAAAGCTCCTTCTACTTGCTCTATTAAATGAGAAGTTTTATATGAATATTATCAGTATCATTTTTCTGTGCAGAAATACATGCAGTTCATCATCATTAAGTCCTTCATATTTTACTCTTCTCTTTCACTCTCTATGCTTCACCTGAGTCCTGTATTTGAAGATCAAACTTTCTGTTAAGCTCTGGCCATTTTAACAGGAACATTTGAAATTCCCCTGGTTCATTGAAAGTCCATCTTTTTCCCTGGAAGAGGATGTTCAGTTTGCTGGGTAGTTGATTCTCAGTTGCATTCTAAGCCCTTTTGCCTTCCAGAATGTTATATTCCAAGCCCTATGAGCCTTTAATGTAGTTGCTGCTAAGTCCTGTGTGATCCTGACTGCAGCTCCATAATATTTGAATTGTGTCCTTCTGGCTGCTTGTAATATTTTCTCTTTGAATTGGGAGTTCTGGAACTTGGCTATAATATTCCTGGGGGTTGGTTTTTTGGGATCTATTTCCAGGGAAAGCCGTGGATTCTCTCAATTTCTATTTTGCCCTCTGCTTCTAAGATATCAGGGCAATTTTCCTGTAGGAATTCTTTAAAAATGATGTCAAGGCTCTTTTTCTTATCATGACTTTCAGGTATCCCAATAATTTTTAAATTTTCTTTCCTGAATCTGTTTTCCAGATCAATTGCTTTTTCAATGAGATGTTTCACATTTTCTTCTCATTTTTCATTCTTTTGGTTTTGAAGTGTTGTATCTTGACTTCTCATAAAGTCAGCAGTTTTCTTTTGTTCCATTCTACTTCTGAAGGATTTGTTTTCCTCAAAGAGCTGTCTTATCTCTTTTTCTATCTGTTCAATTCTGCTTTTTAAAGCATTCTTCTCCTCAATAACTTTTTTGAACTGTTTTATCCATTTGACCTATGCTGGTTTTTTAAACATGCTATTTTCTTCAGCATTCTTTTGGATCTCCTTGACTAAACTGCTGACTTCTTTTTCATGTTTTTCCTGTATCTCTCTCATTACTTTTCCCAATTTTTCTTCTGTCTTCCTCATTTGATTTTCAAAATCTTTTTTTGAGTTCTGTCATAGCCTGAACCCAGTCTCCATTTTTCTTGCAGTCTTTAGTTGCAGCAGCTTGTACTTCCTCATCTTCAGATTGAGTATTTTGATCCTTCTTTGGATCATAGACAATGTATTTCTCAATGGTGTTCCTCTTTTTTCTCTGTTTACTCATTTCCCCATTTCCCCAGCCTGTACATGGTTTTGGGGTGCTTCCTGAGCTTTTGAGTATTATTGGGAAATACCCCCCCCCACAAGGATCTCCGTGTATGAGGCTCTGTCTTCCCTCCTGGTCTATGAATGACCACAAGCGCACCACTCTGCCCAGGGGGGCCCTGCTGTTCTATGGGGGGGGCCTAGACGGTGATCAGGATCTGAATGTAGTCAGAGACCTGTTCCAGGTACAGAGGACAGAAGTCTGAAGTATCTCTCTACTCCTCTAACTTAGGTATGCTGAGCACTCAAGGCTCAGTTGCCTGGGGGCTCCTGCTTACCAGCTCCACTTGCTTCAGTTTCTTGGATCTGGGCTGCTGTGGCCAAGCTGTTCACTGATTGCCCTGAGGGCTGGGCTTCACATACTTGCTCTGCAGAGGCCCCACCCCACCCCAGCTGATCTTCTAAGTTGTGCCCAGTGCTCCCCAGGGTGTAGATTAGGAAACTGCCCCTGCTGCCATGAGCTGAGGATCCCAGGTACCCTGGGGCTGCCTCCTGGAGGCTGAAGTTCCTTCACTAAGGCAGCTACCACTCCAACCCCGTGGAGCAAAGACTTTCCACTATTTTCCAGGTTACCTTGGGCTGGAGAACTGCCTCACTGGATCCCTCTGGGTTCTGTGTCTTGGAAATTAGTTAGAGTCCTTATTTTATAAGTTTTAAGAGAGAGCACTGAAGAGAGGCTCTTCTGCGATCACCATCTTGGCTCTACCCCACCCCCACCCCCACTGGAGATGTCAAGCACAATGTAAACTGTTCTACTGTCACTTCCCTCTACCTCTCCAATTAAGTGGTAAATTTGGGGATTAAAGAGATGTCTTCAATAGAAAGATGGAAAAGAACAGTCTTATCTGTCTACATGTTGCATTGTCCCAGTAGAAGTATAAGCTCCTTAAGGGTAGGAACTATTTTTCAATTTGACTGTATATCTCCCTGTCTTGCCCAAAATAGATCTTTTATAAATGTTTGTTGGATTATATTGAATTGCCTTGGATTGGATTAAGTTGGATTAGATTGACTTTAGGGTCCTGAGGAGAATTCTAAGATATGATGGTTGGCCATTCCATACCACAATCAAATCATTCTGAAGTGAATAGGCAGCTACTTATCTGATTCCCTGTTTTTGCCTTGAAAAGACTCTATATCTTAATCTGATCCCCTTCCATTCCCAAGTAACCAGAATAATGTTTATGTTCAGTTATATAGGTTTTGCTTTTATTACAACTCTCATTCCTGGAGAAGGAAATAAATTCAATATACTTATATGAGCACAATAAATTGATTCTCTTGATCCACCAAGGAATGGGAAAAGTCAATAGAAAATAACCTTATATTGGAGCTCTTATACATTGGCATGAAATTATCCAAGAGTTTTGGGATCCTGCAGTTAGGACTCAAATAGGGGTTTGTCTCCTTTTGTGCTTAGGACAAATATACAACTTTTTGCTTGATGAGATGAAGAAAAGGGAAATAGGATGATATAGGTCAGACAGGAGAGCATGGTTTTTTTATTCACATTTTCCAGCTTCACCTTAGAGCTCAATTTTTAAACTATCCAGTAGAATAAATTCCCCCTTCCCTCCAATTAGACCCTTTTATCCTGATGATAAATGAAAGAAAAATAATTGTGGATTTTACTTTAGGTAATAGAAAAACTACTTTACTACATAGTTTGGTATGGTGGGCATTATCATCGACAGCAAACACATGAGAGGGATCTTCCTATCACCTCTTGCCTTTGTAGGCAGGGGCAACTCCTGTCTAATACACTAGAAGCTATTTGTAAGATTTTATCTTGACACAAAAGAGACCTGAGTAAGTCTGAGGGTGGATAAGAAAACAGACACCAGGAAATAAATTTTTAAAAATAACCCTGGATCTAATCAGGCTTGTCTTTTTCTCTGCTGTCTGCTGACATCGTTACTGGACTACTTACAATGGGGCAATTGAAAGAAGGGATTTGAACATCTTATATAGGAGGAATCTCTAAGGGAAAAAACAAATCTAAGTTAAAGAAATAATTTAGCATTGCCTCTATCTCAGGCAATCTGCTCAATATTAACAAGTCTGACAGAAGCCAAAAGACTTGTCAAGATTCTTGGAAGAGGAGATATATTAGGACGGGAGAGTAGCTTGAACCCCAGGAAGTTTAGAGACATGTTCTTCAGGGTGGGGAGGAAATATTTATATCACAGTTCATTCTCCCATGCTGGTAAAACTAAAAATGATTCTATTTTTGTTTGTTTGTCAGATAACCATGTGGAAGGACTTTACTGTCACCCTCAAAGCCATAGAGGAAACTACAAAGGTCAGACACATGGTTGGAGTAAGTTAGTCTCATCTTGTAGTCGACACAGGAAGGGTACCCAGAAGTGGTATCACAGTATAGCTAAGTGTGGCAGGAAGGCACTAGTAAGAGTAGAAGTGAATCCTCCCAGTCAAGAGAGACAAGAAGCTGCCCAATGGCACATGTGTAGATTGGTGGAGAAAAGGAGTAAAGAAATGAGGCTTCCAAGAGGACAATCATGGGATCACAGCAGTTTGATATACCATAAAGGTCAGGGGTCAGTTAAATAGCTGTACTGAGAGAGGATACGAATAAGACCATACATGTAGCTGAATGAGAAAACTATATTGTCCTGAAGCAAGGGTAAGGCTACAACCACAAAGAACTACCAGAGGCTAAGGAAAAGTATCAAACAGTGCTACATCTCTCTGTCTGTGACTCTGTCTCTCTCGCTATGTCTCTGTCCCACAAGTTAAATAGGAATTTCATCAAGTGATGCTGTGAATTTGCAGAAGTTATGAGCTAAACCTGGATTCAAATCACAACCCTACCACCTTGTAATTATGTAGCATTGAGTGAGTCCTTCTTCTTTGTACCTCAGTTCCTTCATCTGTAAAATGGATCTGATAATACTTAACACTAAATACCTCTCAAGGCTATTAGAAGGAAAGTGCTTTTTAAACCACAAAATGCTATAGAATTAAGTCAACAAGCATATATTAAGCAACATACTAAGCGCAAAGAAAAGCAAAAAATAACCCCTACCATTAAGGAGCTCATCATAATTGGTAATCTCAGAAGAAAGGTACTAGCTCCTTAAAAGATGGAAACTATTAAGATATAGATATATAAAGGCATATATATCTTTATAAGCTTGTATCAGGGCTAAAAAGTGATGTCATCCTGTCAGGTCAGTGGTCCTTCTGTGTATTCTAAAGTGTTATTTAAGGTTAAAGTATATTCACTTACATACATCATTCAGTGGGTAGAACATATCTTCCAATTATGTAGCATAGATATCTCATTGAGATGGGTTAACACCACCATGTCCTCAATCACATCAAATTTTGGAAGGGTCATTGTTGGGAATACTCACCTTGACAGGGGAGTCTATGTAGAGAAATGGATAGAAACATCAGGATAGCATCTTGGGTTTTCAAAATATATGCTCAGGTTTGAAAAACTAGCCTTCATGGAGCTAAACGGATTCTAAGATAAACCGAAATGAAGAACTGCTGTGATGTAAGTCAATCATTCTCAAGTTGCTTCAGGTTGTTTTTTCCCCAGTTTACAATTTTCAGGACTCTTTTCTGGTTTCTCACCACTCCAAGAGAAGCTCTATGGCACTGATCTCCCTTATGGCATCATAAATCATAGAATAGAGATCTGGAGCTGGATAAATCCTTGTTAAGGATGTTGCAAAGTGAATTCCTGTTAAAAAATAATTGGTTGGTCCAGATGGCTTCTGTTCCATGTTCTTCAAATGCTACAATTCTGTCAATTCTGTAAACTGTAAAGGAGAAGGTTAAAAGTGACAGAAGGCTCAATTAACACCCCCCCCCAAAAAAAGCTTGCCCCATAGACTCTATGCCCCACCCCCACATACACAGAAGAGACAGAGACAGGGACAGAGACAGAGACAGAGACAGAGATATAGCGAGACAGAGTCAAGAACAAATAGAAAAAGAGATATAGACAGAGAGAGAAAAAGAGTCTGTACAACCTTAGTAGCTAATTATGTAATATCTAATATATTATAATAAATAATAGATCTCATATCATTCATTAATAATTTCTTATAAAATCATTTTAGTCTCCCTCAAATAAATTACATGCTCTTATCCTTCTGTGATAACCCCTTCAGGATCTGACACATTGGGAAGCACAGTGTTCTATTTAGTATGGATGGATTCAACACTTACCTTCAAGCCACTATTAGGACTCAGTTCATGTTTGTGACCCTTTTAAAATTCCTGCAACAGATAGACATAATATATGTTACATCTCATATATATATATGTCCCAGATATACATAATATCATTAATTTATAGTAAAACTAAAAGGAACCTCAGACAGTTTTAAAAGGAAGATGAGACCCAGAGGAATAAATCACTTGATTTGTCCAAGGTCACAAGATAGTCAGGATTTGAACCTGGATCCTCTGATTCTGAGTCAAGCACCTTGTATAGTTTTACAAACAAATGATTGCTGCATTTAATTCCAAATGGCAATGACATTTAAAGCAAACTCAGATTAAATAAATTGTGAATTCAAAATTTTTCTGATTCTATGGTATCCATCCTTTCAGTTTTTTCAATTCCAAAGCTAACTCCTCTCTCCCTTACCCCAAGAACTTATTTCTAAACTATCCCTGACCGTTCTACAACCTTCATTAATCCTTTTCTCTCTAACCTACTTCTGCCACTCTGCTTTTATAGCAGCACAGATCTCTCCTATCTTGGATAGCTTTCCTTTAATCTTGCTATGGGGCAACTGGTTCAGAGTGGATGAAGTGTCAGGCCTGGAGTCAGAAAATTCATCTTGGTGGGTTCAAATTTAAGACTCAGACACATATCAGCTATGTGGCCCTGGGCAAGTCACTTAACCCTGTTTGCCTCAATTTCATTATCTGTAAAATGAGCTGGAAAAGGAAATGACAAATTACTCCAGGATTTTAGCTTAAAAAAAGCCCAAAGGGCATTATGAAGAAAGTGAGACAAGACTGAAATAACTGAACAATAACAAAAATCTTACCACATCCTCCACATTTTTTCTCCATTACACTATTAAAAAATGTTTAATATATGAGCTCAAGCAACTTTTTTTGTTATTGAATCCCTTTGTCTGGTGTCTAGTGACACCTAGACCTTTTTCAAGAAATATTTTTAAATGATTAAAACAAAATACTTATGAGTACAAAGGAAACCTATCATACTGAAATACAATTATCAAAATAATTGTAAAACTCAAATTCACAGACCCTATGTAAGAACTCCTGATTTATAGTCAATAACATTGTCTTTATTACCAAATTCAGTGACCTTCAGTACTCATTCATTTGACCTCAAAGAATATTAATATCACAGATTCAAAGAAATAAATTGAAGAAAGAGATAAACCATGTTGAATGTTTCATATTTCCTTCTTTTCTGACTGCTCTTTGACCGTTTCCTTCTTCATCTTTTTCCACACCTATGAAAATTCTTCAAAGTTCAATCCTTGCTCTTTTGTGCTTCCCTCTCAGAAGTTCTGTCAGAAACTATTCTCATGGCTTCAACCTTTACTTTTCAGCAAATTAACTAATAAGTGTATATCTCTAACTCCACCTCTCTTCTGAGCACAATCTTCCAAGTTCCATCTGCCTTTTGTTTAGTGTTTTGATTAAAAGTTTAAAGTGTCATTTTCCTCTATGAATAAATTTGCTCTCCTATTTTCCTGATTTCTATCATATGTCATAGAATTGTTATGAGGGCAGAATTTTGTAAATTTTGAAGTACTATGAAAATATGAATTATTGCATCTTTATCTGTGGAAATACAAAGATGCCTTCTAGGGAAGAATCTACTTTTGATTAATAGATCTGGAGACCCACCTTTGCCTGAAAATCTTTTATTTGCCAATTTTAAAATTCAGTGTGCCATGATTATTTATGGTAAAAATAATGTGATATAAAGGGAGGTGAGGGTGGGGGAAATTGAGAACCACTACCCTAGAGGACTGAGAAATTACTTTAAATGAATTTGTGAATCCCACATAAGTAAATATATCTTCTGTAGACTGAATGTCTTACACATCTATGTCAAGCCCTAGTTAGTAGGAACTTGAATTTTTTAACAGCTACTGTAACCACTGGAGAGATAATTCAAATCCTTTTTTTCCTCCATAAACTTCACAGTTCCATAAGAAAAATTCCAGATCCTGGATGGGGAAACAGTATTAACAGGACTTTTCCTGTCTAATGGTCAAATTTCACCATACTGACTGGGGCTCTATGAAGCTTCCTCCCCTCTCCTTATGCTGCCTGCACCCATTGCTTTTCTCCATATACTTGTATTTTAGAGCATAGAATTAAAAGAAATAAAAAAGATTCACTTGAGAAAGGATTTCCTTTTAGAGTTATAACATTAAATAGATTATAAATCCCAATATAATGCTGGCTTTTAAAACTCCAGTGAAAATATAGATAGATAGATAGATGATAGATAGATAGATAGATAGATAGATAGATAGATAGATAGATAGATGATAGATAGATAGATAGATTGCTATCTGATGGTAATGGTCAATGTATTGGCTACAGAAATAATAGGTGGGTTAGAAAGCTATAATAAAAATTTTTAAGGTTATCAACTCTTGATGATCCCTGCATAATGGTAGAAATTCATTTTGCATTATTTTAAATACATTTCACTATTTTTAAATGCTGCAAAACAATGAAAGGCACTCAATTATGCCTTCATATCAAGTATATAATAGTTAACATTAAAAAAAGTCTCAATCAATCTGAAGAGCCTCACAATATGCCCATAAATCTATATGAATGATAGATTTAGGGCTTATGTGACTTTGAATCAATTTGATTTTTTTATGAGTTCATCTAAATCTTTTCCCATGTTTCCAAAAATAGAGCATTTTCTATTCTAGATTAAAATGAATTTAATTCTTAAGAAAGATGCATTTATAGTTCCATAAATAAAGATTTCTAAAAAGTGCATAGATAAAAAAAAGTCATATGAATCATTATGATTATTCTAATAGCTTCCTAGTCTCAAAACCTTGGAGTCAGCTTTGACTGCTCTCTTTTCTTTGTCCCCCCCATCCAGCCAGTTACCAAGCTCTAATTATGTTTTCCCCTTGAATCCTCTGACGTCTTTCCCTTCAATTCCCATTCCTACAAATCTTGTTCAGGTCCTTATTTCCTTGAATCAACAAAGAAAATATAAATATTAAGTGAGTACTTTGTATGAAGCACTGGCATATAGAGGCAAAAACAAAACAGTACCTGGTCTCGAATGTGTATGTTAATGAAAAAATGCAACATTCAACAAACATTTAATAACTGGAGAGAGTGTGTGATATAATTGGTGAATGTTGATTAGGAGTCAGATGACCTAGATTTGAATCCTGACTACCACTTTCTATCTATGTTTCCTTAGGTAATTCATTTAACTTCTTTAGGCTTCAGTGTTTTTCAGAACTCTAAAGATGTCTTCCAAATCTAAGATCCCATTGAACAGCTTGGAAAAAAATGCTAGACTTAGAATCAAGAAGACTAATTTTCATGAGTTTAAATCCAGTCTCAAGCACTTTCTAGTTGTTTGACCCTAAAGAATTCTCGTAACATGTTTACTTCAGTTTCCTCTTCTGTAAAAAGAACTGGAGAAGAAAATGGCAAACCAATCCATTATTTTTGCCAAGAAAATTCCAAGTGAAGTCACAGAATGTTGACTGAAATGACACAATAAGAAGAAATTTTAGAAGCACTGGAGATAACTAAAACAAAAAAGAAACCATCCATTTTGGAAAAGGGGAAGCGGAAACTGAACAATCATTGCACTAAGGTTCCAGAAACAAAGGATTTGTCCCCTGTATGGTAAGTATACCCCAACTCAACTCCAGACTCCAAAGGAGCAAAGACTGTATGGCAAATTTAATTCCATCATTCTGTTCTAGCTCCCATGGCTCACATGCTTCTTCATTCCAAAGATCCAAAAGATGAGAGAGGATAGTATATGAGAGTAAATCTTCCTCTCAGACAGTTCCATAGTCCTTTTCACTGATCTCCTTTTCTGTTTTTCAACTAGTATCAAATAGTTTTGATGATTCCTTTAAAATATAATTTGAGATCTGGAAGTGATTTTCTCCTTCATTCCTAACTTTTTTCATTATTTTCTATGATATTTTAGGCCTTTTGTTCCTGCTAGTAAAATTTGTTCCTATTATGTCTAAGTCTATAAATGAAGTTTGGAAGACATCAGGGCTGCACAATAAATTAATTTAAAAAAATAATGACTGTTTAGAGTAATTTGAGAGAAAAAAAGTCTATCCTAATACGGAATAGATAGTCTTATGAACTGGTTAGTCGTTCTTAAAAAAAATTGGAATTATATGAGAAAATTGAATAAAATTCATACTCTTTCACCTGGAGAGTCCCCAGGTGAACATTTATTTTAAGAGGGTCAAACCTGAGAGAAAAGTACAACATATACCAAAATACTCATAGTAGCACTTTTTGTGGCAGGAAAAAAAAAACCCGAAAACAAAATGGGTGTTCATAAATTGGGGAATAACTGAATAAATTATGGTATGTGAATATAATAGAATTTTATTATGCCATAAAAATTAATAAAAAATAAGAAATCTAAGAATCTTGAGAAGATTTTTGTGAACTAATTCAGGAAGAGAAAACAGGAACAACAATGTAAAAGAAAATACTTAAAAACAACAGAATTCAGATTAATGAAATGAACAATTTTGATTCTATAGAACTGATAATGAAATCATCTTTCCTTCTTCCCCATAGAGAAATAGGAGTGGAATTAGGTGGAATGTTGCAAATATTGTACAGGAGGGTCAATGTTCTCTGTTTTGCTTAGTTATTTCTTTTTGTTAAGAAGGAGGGTTCTTTTGGAGAAGTTATTGGATTATAGAAAATTTTTAAATTTTAAGTATTAATAAAACTTTAGAAACATGAGATTGCTCTGGTTAGAAAAATAAATGACAATGACAACTTGAAACTGATATTAAACAAACTTCATGTGGTAGAAATGCATTTCTCTTTGGAAACCCCTTATCTACCTTCCAACTATCTCCTGAACACCTCTACCTGAATAATATTAACTGATACTTGCAGAGCATTTTATAATTCATAAGGAAACTTATTTATGCCATTTCAGCCTCACTGTAATCATGAGAAATAGAAACCACACATGCTATTAATTCCAATTTTAATTGAACAAGGTTAAATTACTTGTCTTTGGTCATATTGCTGGAAAGTATCATTCTGATATTAGATAACTGATAAAAGTATGTGTGGAGGAATTATGGTGGGAGAAGAGAGAGTGTTCAAAAAGGGAGACACCATGCCAATCTCTACCACCCACTTACAATAGGTCCATTCATGGCATGCCCCTCCTTACTTCTGAACAATGATGGAATAAGAAAGAGTGGTCTAGAATTGTTCCTCACAGTCACCTAGGGAGGAATACAGTTGAATTTTTCTAGGTTTCAGTTGGGAAAATGAGCCAGATTGCATGGGTACCAGAGATGATTTGAGAGTCATTTATACTTTGTCTTTCTGTCCCTGGCACAGGTCTTCCTAGGGATTTGCTGTTAGGATAATACTGGCCTCATTTTCTCCATTCAGCTCAGTCTTTAATATTTTTTCTCCCTTAACATACTGGAAATGATCATTTATAGATGAATTTTCTTCCATCTAGTAAGCCAGCTAAAGCTCTGTAAGGGTTACAAAATTCTCTTTGGGAAAAAAACAAACCCACTCAGTTAGAAGGCAAAGTTGTGCTAACAGGGCATTTATTTACAAATGAACAACAGATGGCCTAAATATTTATAAACAAAGCTCAGTCCAAAGTCACAAGTGAGCTTGTTTGGGGACCTGGGAGATAAGGGGGAGGATTTCATTACTATGTAGAATAATGCAAATCTGGTAATGAATGAATCAATTTCTGTATTTTATAAATAAACAAGCATAATCTGAATGGTATTAATATATTAATTTATAAATTGCATTAATATTAAAGTTGCAAAGAAAAGGCAAAAGATATCACAAAACACTTTAAAAGACCTTAAAAATCATCTAGCCTGATCCCTCACTTATTACAGTTAAGAAACCTGAGGTTCATCAAAGCAAAGTGACTTGCCCTAGACTACATAATGAATTAGGAACAAAGTTAAAACTAGAACTCAGGTGTCCTGAATCTCCAACTAATGCCCTTTCTATTACATCATTATTATTATTCCCTTCCAAATACAGCATAGAACTAGATATGAATCGGAGTAAACAACAGCTACTGAATAAGATTTGAGGGACAGTAAGAAGTGTCCCTTTCAAGAAAGAAAGAAAGAAAGAAAGAAAAAGAAAGAAAGAAAGAAAGAAAGAAAGAAAGAAAGAAAGAAAGAAAGAAAGAAAGAAAGGAAGGAAGAAAGGAAGGAAGGAAAGAAAGAAAGAAAACAGATGGAAGGAAGGAAAGAAATAAAGAAAAAAGATGGAAGGAAGGAAAGAAAGAAAGAAAAAAAGAAGAAAGGAAGGAAAGAAAGAAAAAGAAGGAAAGAAAAAAAGAGAACAGAACTCCCAACTTAGCTAAACTGATGACCAAAATTCAAAATCATAGATTTATTTCTTAGCCTAAAGTCACATAAGGGCTTTGTTCCTGTTAAAATCTATCTTTCCTTAGGAAAAGAAGATCATTAAATCTTCTTAATTTTTTAAACAGTATAAATGCTTCCCCTTGGGAACAGATTTTGATGTAGAGGAGATAAAACAGAAGAGAAAACTCCATCTGGATACCCCAGCAGACATGTATCTCCTACTGGTTCATGAGAACTGATAGTTAAATTTTCTATGTAAGTATTTACACCTCAGAATTCAACCAACCACAAATCAAAACTTGATTTATTGTTTTGTTGATTGTCCAGATTTAAAGTGATGTCAAAAATATTAATAATACAAACCAAACTCAAAGGTTTATTATGTTTATATTCTCTACCCACTCCTCTAGCTCCACTTCAACATTCCTAGGAGAGGGGCACTATTTGGGGAGATAGAGGAAGAATTCAGAAAAAATAGACAAGAAGCCTTAATTGCAAGCATCCTGTTCACAGTTTAACCTAGGGTTACACACAGAATACAAAGCTGGCAATTCCTGAACTCAATCCATAACTGAATTTCACAGAACTATTTCCTTAACTAAAGAAAAATTTCCCAAAAGACATGAAATCCAATTTTCTGCCTTTCTGCCCAGCCCAATCAGATTCTCTTCCACAAGGCTTTGTCTTGACTTCTTGAATCTTTTATAGATCAATAAGAAAAACATTCACTTCAGAAGATGAAAAAAAATGAATGAGAGTAAAATAACCCCCCTAATTCTCTTTTTTGGTTATTCTTGGAATAACAGTTGCACAAATATTAAAACCCTTTCCCACCTTCACTTCTCTACAAGGGTTGTAGATGAATCCTCATCCCTACCCTGAATAAAATTTAAAACAACAGCAACAAAAACAAACCTTCCCTCTGAACAATGATAGTATTTCAAATTATGAATCCATAAGCAAACCTTTCTCTCAGCCACTTCCAATGGAAATGCCCTCTTTACAGTCAACAAGGTGGATATCTATAGGCACCATAAAAGTTGACTGAGTGGTAATTATAACTACATACTTGTGAGTTTATACTATTCTACCGTCCAATTTATGGATCACAGAATTGGTCTAAATCAATGTTTACATCTTTCTTCAGGAAAGATGAGACAGCAGCAGTATTATAACTCCTGGAGAAAGGCAGTATGAATTTAAATCTCAGTATAAATGAATTATCATTCCCTTTCTTGGGAGCAACTTTTGTTAAAGAAGAACCTCAAGGGAGGGGAGGAAAATTAAGTTGGAGATAAAAGCATCATTATCAAAATATGCTTCCTTGTATAAAGCCCTTCAAGAGGGTTTGTACAAAGGGAACTCTGTTATCTAATACAGCCAAAAGCTCAAACTCTAATACAGATACATCAACTAATCATCATCATCATCATCATCATCATCATCATCATCATCATCATCATCATCATCAACCTAGGTTCATGCTCAGTGGTAGAAGTGTTGATATTTTGCTATAGGTCATTCATTAAAAAATAAAGTAAACTATTCCCTGAACTCCTTTTTAAAAAAATGAAATAACAAGGCATAGTAGAACATGCCTCCTGCCTCCATCTCTACTACTGGAGGCTGAGGCTCAAGGATTGTTTGAGAACAGGAGTTCTGAACTGCCATGGCCTAAATAAGTCAATTGAATCCCACACTAAGTCTGATACCAATCTGGTGAGTGTGCAAGGGCAGCGTGAGGTAATGGGAAAAAGTAAGAAAGATGCAGCCTGCTGAAGGGTGAACTGTGAACTGGACCAGGACAGATATGGAACAAGTCAATTAATAGTGGGATTGAGTCCATGAATGGTCATTGCACTCCCAGCCTGGCCAACCCTGGGGGTACCTAGTACTCAAAGACAGTTTGACTACAAGCTGGGCAAGAAACTGCTAAGGGAATGGTCAGGCAACCCCAATACAAAGATATCCTGGCCAGTAAATCATTTAATTACCTCTTTCTATGACTAGAATTCCATGAATTGCTTCTCCCTTACCATTAAGCATCATGGAAACTTAGTTTCTCTCTTTTATTTTCAGGGGGTTTTTTTGGCCAGGAAATTGGGTTAAGTGACTTGCCCAAGGTCACCCAGCTAAATAATTATCGTGTCTGAGGTTGAATTTGAACTCATGTCCTCCTGATTCCAGTCCGTTGTTCTATCCACTTTGCCACCTAGCTCCCCCCCCACCCCACTTTGTTTTTTTAAACAGATCTCCCCAAGTCCTTTCAAGTCTTTCTATTCAAAAAAAATCAAAGAAGAAATAAAAAAAATTAGTATAGGTCAGAATTTAGAGGCTGCAATGAAAAAAATAAAAACTCAATTAACATATTAGAAATAAATTAATCCTTAATGTATAGTCTCTCTAAAGACATAAAAGAGATTAATAGATATAGAATGCAAAAATACTGAAGCAGAGAAATGTCTGGTAAGAAAGAAGCAAAAACTAACAATTTTAAAAGAACAGGTAAATTCTATACAAGTCAAAGTCATAAACCTTGAATACAGGATTCAGAGATACAATGTAAAAATCACAGATCTAAAAAAATGACAATTTAAAAAACTTTAATATAATAAATAAAGCAAAAAAATACCAAAACTTCTTAATAGTCAACAAAATATCAATCTAGAGAATTAGCAAATCATTTCCAGAAAAATGTCCTTCCATTCAAATCTGAATGCATATAGGGTCTAAATTTAACAATTTCAGTGACAAATTTTGCCAGCAGTCAAAAGAAGATCCTCCAAATATAAAGAAAAGAAAATTCTAAGGACATAATATTACTCCACAGCCATGAGAAATATCAAAAGAGAATGTAATAGTATGCAAAAAGAAAATCAAAATGAACTATCCTGAAAACCTGAACCTAATAATCAGTTTTTTAAAAAAGATGGAAATTCAACAAATGATAGGCATTTCTGCAGAGGAAAAGTCGAGCAGATTATTTGATTTACAACAAAAATTAAAAATAGGTACAGTGTTAGGTATAAAGTGGGCATTCAATAATGCCAATTGACTGACTAAAAGATAAATGAATACAACTACCAAGGAAAGATAATGAATCCCCTGTTACTTAAGAGTCTGATAGAACATACACAGAAATAGAAATAGAAAGGTAAAAAACAATGAAATGTACCCCACTGCAAAGTTTCTTGGTTTTCCAAAACTCCTGGAGTCAAAAATCAATTTTAATCTCTCTTCCATATTAAAACACCTCAAATATTTGAACATAACTATCTGGTGTCTTCTGAGTCCTCTTCTCCAGACTAAATAAGGTCATTCTGTTGTCTTCCTCTGAGCACTTTCCAGTCTATAAATGGTACATAATCCGTTTTATTCAGTGGATAGGATGAGGGTGGAGTAGAAGATCAAGTAAATGTCTTCAGATCAGAAAAATTAACTAATTGAGTTGCAGAGCATTTCAGAGATGTATCAAGGAGATGGATAGAGTATAAAGGAGATGGGTATTAGGATGGCACAAATTTACTCCATAGTTACCATGGAGCCTCACTTGCTGCAATATCAGTATTTTATAAAAATCTTCATTCTTATAAATTTCTTAGAATCAAAGTCTGTGATTTCCTGTTTTCCTCTCAGACCCTTATATTGCTACACCAAAACTGCCTAGAGAACCAAACTTTGTATTCTGATCAAACTGAATTTGCTCTGTACTTGCTTAGAGTTTTCTTTCTCCCAACAGAATACATTTGGCAATACTGATTTTGCTTTGTTTTTTTTTAAATATGCTTGCTTTATTTGATAATTTTGCCTACTTTTCTTTTCAGTAATAAGATAAATCTCTCAATTGCATCCCAGAAAAGGATCTTAGACATCATCAAGCCCAACCCTATCATTTTGTAGCTGAGGTAAATTAAGTTTGAAGAAAGCTAGTTGCCCAAGTTCAAAAAAAAAACTGCTTAATTTTTATACTTTGTGTTTTGTCTCTAGTTATGTTCACAATGTTTGAAATTCACAGGTTTCAGTACTTTCCCTCAGCTACCCTAAAAACAGTTCCTAGAGTGAAAGGCATATATCTGAAATGAGATAATGAGATGTGCTAAGAAAAAAATGCCCTGAAATTCAAACCTCAATACAGTGTTTAAATTGCAATTTCAGACAGGATTCAGAGATACAATGTACAATGTACAATTTCAGTGATTGGGCAGCCAGGTGGTGAGAGCACTGGACCTGGAGTCAGGAGGGTTGAGTTCAAATCAAACCTCAGTCACTTAATAATTACCTAGCTGTTTAACCTTGGGCAAGTCAACCCTATTGCCTTGCAAACTCCCTCCCCCACCAAAAAATTTTCAATGACAATTTTTTTTTGAGTAGCCCAGAGAAAGACCTTCAAAATATTCTTCAAATTTCCAGAGTCAGAAAACTTGACCTGACTCTGCCACTGACTAGCTGTAAGACCTGAACCTTTCTACCCCTTAATATCCTTGTATAAAATAGAGAAAATAGACCCCCAAAGTCTCTGAAGTCAAGAATTGTCTTGTTTTCAGATGCAACTTTGCACATTACCCCCTTGCTCAAATCCAGTTCACATGGATGTCATGGCATCACATCCCTGAAGTCATCATCTTCTTCAATAACAAAGAACAAAAAATAATAATAACAATAGTGACTTACATTTGGTAGTTGCCAAATAAATGAATCAATATGTCTGTTTACCTCAAAATATTGTTATAAAGATTAAAATAAGATTAATGGATATAGAGTATAATATAAACTGTGTACAAATGTATTTAAACTGTATATGAAGGTAAAAAGTATTTTAAAACTGTATATAAAATAAAATATTATTTGCCCTCCTTCTAAACCCAGACCCTTACAAATATTTTTTAATATTTTATATATTTCCCCGATTAAATACTAAAACAATTTTTTAACATTTTTTAAAAAGTGACAAGTGTCTTTTTTAAGAAAAAGCAAACAAAAAAGACAGCCAATTCTTATTTACTTGCAATAATAAAGAAAAACAGGGCTGGAGATCATCCAAAACTATGGCTAATCCAAAAATTATTTGCTTTGGCATGTCATTCTGTATTTATCTGGGATTCACTTCAAACATGCTAATGAAGTTTCTCTATCAAGATCCAACTCAGTTGATTCTGGAAAGCTGTTCGGTGTATCCAGCCTAAAATTCCTGGCACACCTCTTACTATGGAGCATATTTCATCATGGCTAAAAGACAACTTAAGGTCATCTTGTCCAAACTTCTCATTTTATCTATGAAAAAATAGAACCCAAAATAACTGATTCATCTATGGTTAGGATTTGAACTCAGTTTCTTTAATTCCAAAAACCAGTGCTTCAAACCATCACAACAAGCTGCCTCACTAGTGGCTTGTACAAACACTCTCTTAGATGGGTATCCTTTCTCCAACTGTTTCCTTAAATAGGAGAAGTAATGAAGGATTTTCAAGGGCTTCTCTGCAATGAATAGAAACAGTAGAGAAGTCATCAAAACTAAGTATTAGCTGCAATCTAGAGTAATCACAGTGGTTTATCAAGGAAGTACTTAAATGCAATACTTAAGATGAGCAGTTTTAACTTTCAATAACCTTAAAGACAAGATTTTTTCTGACAAATTGTAGATAATCCACTGGAAGATGATTGAGAGTTGATTTTACATACAAGTATTATGCAAATTCATTTTAAATACCATAAATAATTCTATAAATAATACAAATCACAGCCCCATAGCAAGTCAGATTACATATTAATAAGAGCATCAAATGGTAATTTCATGGCAAAGAACATTTTATTGGGATTAGGAAACTCACTTAGTCCAAAAAAGTATGCTCTGCAACAGCTGCTGGTCCCCAAACCATGCATTCCCAATCTGCTCTCCCAGGTGTATCAATGCCAGCTCCATCTATCATGAGTTGCAAAGAGTTTCTTTACTCCCCCTGCCACTGTAGTCAATACGGATTAAAAAAGAGAGGGAGTCAGGTGCTCTGTGAAAAAGCCTGCACTTTATCAATCTCTCTGAGGATAAAGTATTAGGTGTACTCCATAGTGATACACAGGACTAAAGAAGAGAAACAGAACCATAATCTAGAGAATAAACAGGATTATAAAATCATAGGATGATAAATAGCAAACAATCAAAAACTATAATAAGAATTTGTTATGGGTCTCACACTGTATGTTACTGTCTGAAACAGAAACCAATTGTTTTTCTTCCTCTTTAAGGGTCATAGGAAAGGTAGATAGAGAAGAAGAATAATGACTCTTTCCCCATCTATTCCTCCCAACTCTAAAATGTAAAGAAAAGTATCCCTGAAAAATCTGAATAAGTCTGCTTAGCTGGGCTCTGGAAGACTAAGAAACAGATCTTGAGGGGAAAAAAATAGGAAGAAATTAGAATGTCTTATTCCCACTTTGAGTGCTGATTGCAAGTACCTGAAACCATGACAACATCAGGAATTAGAGATACCATGTCCTGACCTGTTGATGGTTTCAGAAATCTTTGGAAATTAAAGAGGTAGGAAAGATTCCTGATTCCTTGGGATTTCTTGGGAACTTCAGTGAGGCTGAGGGTCATTGGGAGCCATAAAGAAAAAAGCAGAAACCCACAGGTCTGGTGCTGTATTTGAGCCATTACAGAAAGAACTTAACTTGTTTTGACCGGGAGCCTCTGGAATGGTCCTTATTTTAGGGGTGGGGCAAAAAAAAAAAAAAACAAAGTATTTCTTTGGCAAAGTGTTAGGGACAGCACTCAAAGAGAGAACTGCACAGGGAGCCTCTAGAAACCCTTAGAGTCTATTACTTAGTATAGAAACCCCTGTAACTTAGACTATACAAGTGTCTTGGGAAGTGTCAGTTATTTTTTGAGGGCTCAGTTGTCAATTCTGTTTGTTTTCTTCTTTTCTGATCTATAAATAAAACACTTCTTTGCCTGTTCTGAACTGCATGTTTGTGAGAGGAGGTGGAGACAGTGCAGTGGGTGGCAGCCTAATGAGTTTCTCAGATTTCCTCTGTGTTTGGAGGGGTGGGGGGAGCACACAGGCAGAAAGGTGTAAAATTTCTCCAAACTATGTTGGAAAGGTGGAAAGAAGAAGCCATTTGCTCCTTTTTATGTCACCTGAGAATCTCTAAAACAAGAGCAAAAATGTTCTAAAAGGTTACCCTCCTTTTAAAGGAAAAAACTTTCCACTGATAACTAAAATTCTACTGCTAGCCCCAACTTCTTCCTTTCCCATCTTAATGTCAGTAACCATCCCTGAAATTACTTCCAATTCATCCTGCAAATACTTAATACAGTTGTTGTTCAGTCATTTTTTTCTCTTCATGACCCCATTTGAGGTTTTCTTGGCAAAGATAATGGAGCGGTTTGCCATTTGCCATTTCCTTCTCCAGTTCATTTTACAAGTGAGGGAACTGAGGCAAACATATTTAAGTGATTTGTCCAGGATCACACATCATTCATTAAACTATCCGAAATCAGAGTTGAATTAAGACCAGTCCTAGTGTTCTATGCACTATGGCTCCACCTAGAGGCGTTTGTGCATAGTTGCTTCCATCTGTCTCTTGCAGATTGAGTTCCTTAAGGACAAGCATGTTTTTTGCCTTTAATGGGTGGGTGTTCATATAATACTTATCAACCTGACTTGGTAATGATTGCCCTTTGGGTTCCTATTTAAGGCTGATTCTAAATGCTAAATCTTTTAAAAGGAGCCTTTCTTCTTTGCTTCCTCCTAGGCTCACACTTTGCTAGCCTCTAACCACCAAATGCAATTCCATCTGCCTCTTCTACTTTTGCTTCTTCCTTTTTTCATTTTCAAGTGCTCTTTTCATTCTTTTCAGGAGTACTCCATTCTCTTGGGTGACCTGGAATGAGGGTCCACCCCCTTTAGTTTCTCCCCAGGAGCTCTATATAGAACTGATATTTAGCTCAGCCTAGATCCCTCTCTTTAGGTCTTCCCTGTTCCTCTTATTCTCTTGTTTGCTGGTAATAGGATCCTCAGCCCTCTTTTCTGTCTCATTCTCATTGGTAGCTTAAGGTTGGAGTCTCCTGGCTAATGCCTGTTCACCAAGCTGGCTCACTGAGAGCTGGTCTCTCAGTCACTGGAGATACTTGAGCAAAGCTAACTTTTTCTTTCTTTCCTTCTTTCTTTCTTTTCCTTTCCTTTCTTTCTTTGCCTTCCTTTCTTCCCTTCCTCCTTTCTTTCCTCCTTTCCTCCTTTCTTTTTCTCTCTTTCTTTTTTCTATCCTTCCTCCTTTTTTCCTGCCTTCCTCCTTTCTTTCTTTTTCTTTCTTTCTTTCTTTCTTTCTTTCTTTCGTTCTTTCTTTCTTTCTTTCTTTCTTCCCTTCCTTCCTTCCTCCCTTCCTTCCTTCCTTTCCTTCCTTTCTTTCCTTTCCATCCTTCCTCCTTTTCCCTTCCTCTTTCTTTTTTGCTTTCTTTCTTTTCCTTCCTTCCTTTCCTTCCTTCCTTCTTTCTCCCCTTCATTTCCTCCCTCCCTTCCTTTTCCTCCCTCCCTTCCTCTTTCCTTCCTTCCTTTCCTTCATTCCTTTCTCCTTATTTTCTTTTTCTTTCTTTCTTTTTTCTTCCTCCTTTATTTCCTGCTTTTCCTTCTTTTCCTTTCCTCCTTCTTTCCTTCCTCCTTCCTTCCTCCTTATTTTCTTTCCCCCTTCCTTCTTTTTCTTTCTTGCTCCCTTTTTTCCTTCTTCCTTTCTTTTTTCTTCCTCCTTTCTTTCCCTCCTTCCTTCCCCTTTCTTTCTTTCTTTCTTTCTTTCTTTTTCTTTCTTTCTTTCTTCCTTCCTTCCTTTTTCTTCTTTTTTTAAAAAATATTTTATTTATTTTGAGCTCTACAATTTTCCCCCTAATCTTTTTCCCTCCCTCCACCCCCCCCACTGAAGGCAATTTGTCAGTCTTTACATTGTTTCCATGGTATACACTGATCCAAATTGAATGTGATAAGAGAGAAATCATATTCTTAAGGAAGAAACATAAAGTATAAGAGATAGCAAGATCAAACAAGATATCAGGGTATTTTTTTTCCTAAATTAAAGGTAATAGTCCTTGGTCTTTGTTCAAATTCCACAATTCTTTCTCTGGATACAGATGGTATTCTCCATGGCAGACAGCCCCAAATTGTCCCTGATTGTTGCACTGATGGAATGAGCGAGTCCATCAAGGTTGATCATCACCCCCATATTGCTGTTAGGATGAACAATGTCTTCCTTCCTTTTTCTTTCTTTCTTTCTTTCTTTCTTTCTTTCTTTCTTTCTTTCTTTCTTTCTTTTTCTTTCTTTCTTTCTTCCTTCCTTCCTTCCTTTCTTTCTTTCTTCCTTTTTCTCTTTCTTTTCTTTCTTTCTTTCTTTCTTTTGTTTTCTAGGAAGACATGCTGGCTACCTCAGTTGTCTTTAATTGGCAATCAGCAATTTTCTATAAAAGTCTCAATGCAAAAGGAAGGTAAGGTGATAGGAGGCAACTAGAAAGGGTGTGGAATTTAGAGTCAGAAGATCTGAGTTTGAATCCTGATTCTTCCTTTCTTTGTGACTTCAAGTAAGTTTCTTTACCTCCCTAAACCTCAGATGTCTCATCTATTAAAAAGGGGGAAAAAATGAGTTGGGTTTAATGACCTGTAAGTTCCTTTCCAGCTTTAAATCTGATTTATGATCTCCATTATGAGGGTACTCATGGGATTTAGAATTAAAAAGACCTAAATAAAAATTCTGTTTCCAACTATCTATGTGATCTTGAAAAAAAATAACTGAACCTCTCTGTTTATCCTGGGCCATCTTCACTCTTGTCTTGCCAATGGATGCTGATGACTCTGGAGGAGAGAGTGAGGCATTGATTTTGCACAGGGCTCTGACTCATTTAAGTCCAATTTACTGGAAAGTCAAGACAGCACCTTCATAATATCATTGCTCCTTTTTAAGAACAAAGGACAAACTACAACAGGATTGAAGCCTCAGTTTATACATCTGTTAAATGAAATGACTGAATTTTATGGTCTCTAAGGTTCCTTCTATTTTTCATAGAATTTTTCAAACACATTACTTCATTTTATCCCCACAAACTACTTTTGAGGTAGACAGGGAGATCAGATTAAACTCATTTCAGTCAGGAAATGAAAAATAGCAGAGTTGAAATAACCTAGCATTCTTTTTATAGAAATATTTTATTGTTGCTCATTGCTTTTCCTTTCCCCCCCTCTAACTTTTCTGTGATCTCCTACTGACTCATCCCTCCCACCTCAACTCCTTGTAACAAATAAAAGGAGCCAAACAAAACAAATCAACACTTTGGCATTGTCTATAAATGTATGTCTCATTCTGCACAATAGGCTTCTCTCCAATATAATTTACTGTCTGCATTTCCTGGTCTCAGCAGAGAACAAACTTTGTTACCTTACTCATATAAGGAGGTTAACATTTAATGATGATTTTTTCATTATGTTCCCAGTACACATATGTGGTTGATGGCTGTTTAAAATGCAGTTCAACATAATTCAACATTCATTAAGTACCTGCTATAGAGTGGCAGTAGGGTGGTAGATATAGGATCTAGCATCAAAGCCAAGAAGATTTCAGTTCAAATCTGCTTCTATATTACTATGTGAATTTGGGCAAGTCATTTACTATCTTAACCCCAAGTAATCCTAAAATAAAAAGTTATGACCTGCAGTGATTGAAGATGTTTCTTATTTGGGAGTTCCTAAACCAGTTAATTCCCTAATTATTAAATAAAGTCAGTCAATTAACAAGCAATATTATGTGCTTACTATCTTCCAGGAACTAAGTTAATTGGTAATGGTACAAAGGAATGCAAATAAAAGGTCCTTATATCCAAAAGGAATTCTTAATCCAGTGGAGGAGACAACTTACAAATTACTCTGTACATAGTAATAATAAAGTAAATTAATTATGCAAAATAAACAACTGAGGCACAAAATTTTCTGAGTATTTATGTTTTAATCTGCAAAGATAGCATTTGCATATCAAAACAGGTCATCTGGCTCCTGAGATGTCAGAAAAATGTGATTTACAGAGCTTATTTTTATAACAGAAAAAAAGGGTAAAAAATCATAGCAATCTTAGGAAACTTATTTTGAACATAATTCAATTGATCAAGGCAAATCACCTGACTAGTTTGCTTCTAGGTTTTCTTAATCCAAATTCACAGCACAGATCAACATTTAGCAAATAACATGAGTTGATTATCCTTCAATGGTGGCATTTTGCAATCAAAAGTTTTATTTTAAGAGACTGTAGAACCAAGACTAGGAAAGAACTTATGGTTTGTAGTTAGTAAATTATTGGTCGGGTAACCCCCCCATGCTCCAGTTGCCAGAAAGGGAAACCCAACCTTAGGAGATTATATTATTTAAATTGTATTTAATCATCAGCTCAGTAAAAAGAGATACTTAGAATCAATAAGCTCAAAGTCAACCCCTCCCCCTTTCTCCAGCTGCTAGAAAGGGGAATAAGTTCCCCTTTAAAAAGATTCTTATGATTATTTTATTCCTACAAAAATATATTTTACTCTAAATTAGCTAACACTAAATGATAAAGTCTTATCAATCTATCTAGTCACTAAATCTATAGATAACCTAGACTTAAAGGAATATCTATGTTAGTTTGACTTTGATGTTATGGCTAGCTTTTCCTAGATACTAGAACTTAACTCCACAATCAAACTCAAATTAAATCAAAGTAATCATATTAATTGATTTAAATGTTATATCTTACCAATAATAATATCTGACATTTATATAGAATTTGCTATGGGCTGGGCACTATACTAAATACTTTGTAATTATTATCTCATTTGATCTTCACAATATCCCTGGGAGGTAAGCACTACTATTATCTTCATTTTACATTTGAGGAAACTGAGATAGACAGTAGTTAAGTGATTTACCCAGGGTCACACAGCCAAGAAGTATCTGAGGTCAAATTTGAACTAAGGTCTTCCTGTCTCCAGGTTCAGCTCCCTAATCACCAACAGAGTAGATAATCTCTTGGAGAAGGTACTGGAGTAATGAGGAATGGGAAAGACTTTTCTGTGTGGAAGATGGATTTGATTTGAGTCTTAAAGGAAGCCAAAGTAGTCAGAAAACGGTGGTGAGGAGGGAGATCATTCATAGGGAACAGTCAATGAAAAGTCAGAATCTGGAGTTGAAATGTTTAAGAATAGCAAGAAGACAAGTGTTACTATACATTGTAAAGTACATGGAGGGGAATAAAGTATAAGAAGACTGGAAAGATAAGAAGGGGTAAGTTTAGAAAGGGTTTCAGATGTGAAGCAGAGAATTTTATATTTGATCTTCTAGGTAATTGGAAGTCACTGAAGCTTATCAAGGAGGGAGATGACATTTACACCCGTACATACTGGCATGGGGAGAGACTTGAGGCAGGAAGACCAGCCAAAAGGCTGGAGATGAATGAAGGCATGTATATCAAAGTGGTATCTGTCTGACTGGAGAAAATGGAATGTATAATAGAAATACTATGAAGGTCTGTCTTTTATGTAGTGTAAGTAGATCCTAGAGATAAAAAAAAAATGAACCAATTCCCTGACCTTGAGTAATTTATCTTCTATAGGTAGATGTTAGAATGTTGTTTGGTAGGGATATTGCAAACTCTAGTTTCCCAAGAATTAAAATTGTGTACCTCCAAGAGGGAAAAGAAGAGATGCATAAGGTGAATGAGCAGGGAGTACATGGACAATCCATGATGGACAGGGATGACTTGGACATGAGCTGTGTCACTGGAAGAAATGCCCCATCTGTGAAATTACAGATCCATTTGAAAACATGAAAGAAGAGATAGCACACGATCACAAACAAGTATAATAACAATTTAGATTGTGATAATAGTAGCCAACAAGAGCTACTATAAGAATTTTGAGGATATATATCAAATTGTTCACCATCTCTGGGGTGGGGGAGAAGAGGGAAGGAGAGAAGCTAAAACTCAAAATTTAAAAAGTGAATGTTAAAATTTGTTTTTACATGTAATTGGGAAAAATGAAATATTATTTTAAAAAGAGAATTTTGAGGATAAAGAAATTTTCATGTAGGGAAAATCAAGGAAAATTTTATGGAAGGAATAAGCTGAACTGGGTCTTGAAAGAAAAGAAGGATTTCCACAAATAGAAAAATAGGAAAGACTGTGTTCCAGCATAGTGTATATGGTCTGTGGTGGGAGAGGACAAAATGGAGGCTTAGCTAATAATCCAGCTAGGCTAAACTATAGTTTATATATAGTATATAGGGAAATATAGTGTATATAGGGAAATAACATAAAATAAAGCTGGATGAAATAAAATAAGGTCAGAAAAGTAAGTTTTGATTTTGAATTGCCTAATCTAATACATTTATGGCAGTTACTTTCAGTGCTGCTCCTACTAAATAGATAATCCTATTGAAATGGGATCAATTTCATTATCTTGATATTGTCTTAGCTGAATCCCTAATGCTTTGCTCAAAATAGGAGTCTCTCCTTTATTTTATCATTACCTCTTGTGAAAAAATTTGCTACCTTTGATAACACATTATTTCTGATTTCAACAATAGTTCATGTAATTATGTCCAATTTGATGAATTATAATTAGCTACAATAAAATCTAATCATAGTCATGAAACCTTAATGCTAGAAACTGGGACTTAATCCAGAACTAATCTAGAATGGGAATTTAATGTCCCAGATAATTGGCAATGAATTATAATTGGTTGTATTAAAATCTAATGTTGACTAATTCTAAGAACTAGAAAAAATGTTCAGTTTGTATTTATGTTGCACCATTGGATGATTTTAGAAGTCCATGCATAGAGACAAATTGTATGCTAGAGAGCACTATAACTTCAACTTTAAAATTGTATATTAGTTAACTGAAATTTTGAAATGATCAAGGAAGCCCAAAATCTTAAAGAAGAAAATTAGAATAGGATAATACCAATGTAGGAATTTTAAAGCAAAACTTAATCTTTTCCATAGGGATAAAAATCTCACAAGTCTTTGATTTTTAGCATTACTGTGACCCAAAACATACATACCTAAAACTCACTCCTTTCCCATCTCCATCTTCCCTGTTCAGGTTTAATTTCTTCCATGAAATTTTCTCCTATCTATTCATTCACCTTCCAATTGTCTCCTAGTTCAAAGATTGTCTTTAATCCTACCTATTTCAATCAATTAACATTTATTAAGCATCTACCATGTGCCAAAAGTTTTTTGCTAAAAAAGAGAAATTCAAATACAAATAAAAATTGAAGACAGTTTCTGTCTTTAAGGAGCTTATAATCTAAGAGAGCAAGACAAATACACAAAAAGAAACTGAAAACAGGGAGGACAAGGAAGGGAGAAGGTACCTTCATTCCCAAAGAAGTCCAACAGTAGTATTGCTATTGGGAAACAAGAAGAAAAATTTTTGCTGAACCCCTCCTTTAGACAGAAGTTCTGGTGTCCATGTCCTACCTTCTGGTGAGAGGATCTCAGCACCTGGGCAGAGAGTACTAATGTGATGACATCTTACAGCATAAGATTTCCCATTGTAAACAAGTTCTTTATCCTCTATTAGACTGTTAATTCTTTGAGAGCAGAAAATGCAGTGGTGTTCAACTTTATAAACCCAATGATGCACTTAGTGCTTTTAAATTCATTTAAATCACTAGAGGGGCTGCATAGAAGGAGACTCAGATCAGAGAAGTTGTGTTTCATGGCATCTGAGGTACTAGAGAATCATAAATGGAAGCTGATATCATGCTTTACCTATCAGGTATCTTCTGGGTGCACCACATTCCCCACAACAGTGGGATGAGGCCATGAATTATTGCCTTCACTAGTAATTATCCATAGCTATCATTCTATGTTTCCTCTCTCTCTTTAACTGTCAAATTTGTAGAAAGAAATATTTCCTCAAAATCCATTCAGTTCTCCATCCTTTAAAATCTGGCAGCTGACCAATAGCATTACATGGTTAACAACACCTTTCAATTGACTTTTCTCAGTTCTCATACTTTTTGATTTTTTTGCAGTTACACCTTCCTCTTAAATACTCTTCATACTCTCAACTTTTGTGATACTGCTCACTCTTGTTTCTTTTCTTACATTTCTGATTTCTCATTTTCTTTTACTGGATCATCATCCATATTCTAAACAGATATCCCCACAATAACTGGTCTTGGACCTTCTTTCTCTCTCTCTACATTGTCTTCATTGGTGATCTCATAAATTTCTATTGATTCTATTATTCCAAGTAACATTTAAAGGCTTCCATAATCTGGCGCCTACATATATGTCAAGATTTATTTAATATTATTCTCTTTTGTATATGAACAATAATCTCTGCACTCTATATAAAACTAGATCATCAATTGTTACTCATATTCAATAGTTAAGAAATTGCCACAGCCACCCCAACCTTCAGCAACCACCACCCTGATCAATCTGCAATCATCAACATTAAAGCAAGATCTTCTACCAGAAAAAAAATATTATAACTAGATAATGGTTCAGAAGATGGCTAATACTTTTTAGTAATAAAGCCCTTTTTATTAAAGAATATACATTGAGATTTTTTAGACATAATACTATTTCACACTTAATAAACTTAATACAGAGAGTGTAGTGCAAGCCTAACTTTCTTTTGCATGGGGAACCAAAATATTGATGTGACTCACTTTCTTGTGATATTTGCTTTATTGCATTGCAAAACCATATCTCCAAGGTATACTTGTTTCCTGTTTCCCCCCTCCAATGACATAAACCATTCCCCAAAAATCTAGAATGTGCCTCCTTTTCATCTGTATCTCTCAAAATTCTTATCTTCCTTCAATTTAAGTTCACTTAAGATGTCTCATTCTATGAAGATTTTTGTTCTTCCCAGTTTTTAATAATCTTTCCTTTCTCAGATTTTCTTTTATTGAAATATTAGGGTACATGTAATTTCCCTTTTGTCCTTGATGACTATAAGTTCTTCAAGAGTAGAGGCAGATTCATTTTCTGTTTTTGTATACCAGGACTTAGAACAGAACTTGCAGATAGTAGGCACTTAATAAATGTTAGGTCAATTGAATTGAATTGGGGTTGCACATCCCCTTATAAAGTCTCTTCCATTATAGAACAGTGCTAGTGGTTGGGTCCAAATCTGTCTTTCTATAATAACTTTCCCCTATTACTTCTAGTTCTGACTTCAGTGTACTAGCAAAACAAATCTTATTCTCTTTCCTGTGATATTTGAAAACAATGATTATGTACTCTCTTCTCATCTCTTCAGTTATTCTCATTTTTCCAAAGTTTTTTTTGAGAGGATTTAAACATCTTTACTAGTGATTTAGCTCACTGTCTATTTCTATCCTGAGAGATCTCATGAATTAGAAGTGGTGAGTTGGTGCCTTAATTGTCTGAATTTGAATTTCTGTAGTTATTAGTGATTTAGAACAGTTTTTTCATATGACCATTGATAGCTTTGGTTTCTTCCTCTGAAAAAAACTGTATATACAAGTATGTATATAGATAGATAGATAGATAGATAGATATAGATATAGATATAGATATTTACCACTTATCGGTTGGGGAATGGTTCTTATTCTTATAAATTTGGATCAGTTCCCTATATATTTGATAACTATGACTTCTGTCAAAGAAAATTGCTACAAAGATTTTTACCCAGGTTTCTTATTTTCTTCTAATTTTAGCTGCATTGGTTTTATTTAAGCAAAAACTCTTCAACATTATATAATTAAAATTATCCATTTTACCTCTTTCTCTCTTGTTTGATTGACCATGAACTCTTCCTCTGTCTAAAGATCTTTCACTAAAGATCATGTTCTACTAATTTTCTTCTTATTTCAATCAATCAACATTTTTAACATTTATGATATATACCAGGCACTATGGTGAGTTCTGGGGATACAAAAAGAGACAAAAGACAGTCCCTACTGAGAGCTTACATAATAATGGAGGAGACAACATGCAGACAAATACACTCAAAACAAATTATATCCAAGATAAATAGAATAAGATAAATAGATAAATAGAATAAATAAGAAAAGGCAATAGAATTAAAAGGGTTTGGAGAAGGCTTTATGTAGAAGAAGAAGATTTTAGTTGGAACTTAAAAGAAACCAAGGAAAGTCAGTAATCAGAGCAGAGGAAGGAGAATATTCCAGATATGGGAGTAGTCAAAGGAAATGCCTGAAGCCTAGAGATGAAGTATCTTGTTTTTAGAACAGAAAGGAGGCCAGTATCTCTGGATCAAAAAGTGTCTGTGGGAGACAAAAATATGAGAAGATGGAAAAAGCAGGAGGGAACTAGGTTATGAAGGGCTTTGAAGGTCATCAGAGCATTTTATATTTAATCCTGGAGGTAAAAGGAAGTTACTGGAGTTTATTGAATAGGGGGTAACATAATCATACTCATGCCTTAGGAAAAATGACTTTAATGGTTGAGAAAAGAATGGACTGGAGAGGGAGAGACAACACAACCAGATCCACTAGTGTGCTATGGCAATAGTCCAGGCATGATGTGATGAGGAGTAGGGGCAGTGTCATTTGGACTAGTGGCAGAGTCAGAGGAGAGAAGGGGGCACATTCAAGAGATATTATAAAGGTAAAATCAACAGGTTTGGCAATAAGTTAGATCTGGGGGATGAGATAGTGAAGAATCCAGGATGACTCCTAGAATGTGAGCCAAGAGGATGGTGGTACCCCTCTATAGTAATTATATTTAAATCATATAACCATTTTGAGCTCATCTGATATCTAGTATGAGGTGTGGTTAATGTCCAATTTCTTTTGGACCGCTTTTCTGCTTTCCCAGTAGTTTTTGTCAAATAATTGAGGTCTTTGAGTTTATCAGATGTGAGGTCACCGTCCTCATTTGCTTCTATATATTATGTGACTAATCTCTACCTCTTGTACACCTAATCTGTTCTTATTCAGTACTAAATTGTCTTGATAATTAAAGTTTTGTAGTAGAATTTGATGTACAGCACTGCTAGGTCCCTGTCTTTAATTATCTTTTATAGATTCTCTTGATCTTTTGTTCATCCAAGTGAATTTTATTGTTTTCTTAGCTCTATAAAGTAATTTTAGCAGCTAAATTGATATTACACTGAATAAACAAATTTTTATGATAATGTCCTGGTCTGCTCATAAGCAATTAGTATTTATTCAATTATTTTGATCTGTCTTATTTGTGTGAATTGTTTTGTAATTGTGTTCACATAGTTACTGTGTATGTCTTGTCAGATAGACTTTCAAATATGTTATATTCTCTTTCATTATTTAAAATAGAATTTCTCTTTGGTCTCTTCCTGGATCTTAATTGTAATATGTGGAAATATAATTTTTGTAAGTTTATTTTATATTCTTTAACTTTTTTGAAGTTGTTAATTGTTTTGGCTAGATTTTAGTTTACTCACTAAGATTCCCTAAGTAAATTATCATATCATTTACAAAATGTAATACCTTTGTTCCCTTTTTGCAAAGTACAATTTATTTTTCTTGCCTTATTGCTATAGATAGCATTTATAGCATAATATTGAATAATAATAATGATAATGAACATCCTTGCTTTACTCATGATTATACTGAAAAGTTTTTCCAGTTTGTCTCCAATATAGATCATTCTTATTTAGTATCAGATAGATACTATTTGCCATATTAAGAAAATCTCCATTTGTTCCTATGGTTTCTAATATTTTAAAAAGAATAGGTGCTATATTTTGTCAAAAGCTTTTTTTCAGCATCTATTGAAATAATCAATGTTTTTTATGTTTTTGTCATTGATATGAACTATTACATCTATTGTTTTTCCAATATTTAACCAGGCTTGCATTCCTGGTATAAATCCAGGCTACTCAAAGTATATGAGCTTTTTATTTGTCTATTGTAATCTCCTTGTAATTATTTTAGTTAAAATGTTTTTAATCAATATTCCTTAGGGAAATTGATCTACAAGCTTTCTTTCTCTGTTTTGATATCAAAATCATATTTATGTCATGGAAGAACTTAGTACTACTCTCTATTTTTTAAAGCAATTTATATAATACTGGAACAAAGTTTTCTTTGTGTATTAGAATTCACTTGTCAGTCCCTTTGGTGCTGGGATTTTTCCTCCTTTGGAAGCTGATTTATGGTTTATTGAACTGCTTTTTTCTAAGAAAGCATTATATAAGTATTCAACTTTCCTTACTGTTAATCTGGACAATTTATGTTTTTGTAAATATTTATATATTTAATTTAGATGATCAGTTTAAATGGCATCTAGTTTGGCAAAATAGCTTCTAATAATTGCTTTCATCTTCCTTGATTGCAAATTCACTATTTTAATTTTTCCTACTGGTAATTTTATTTTCTTCTTTTCTAACCTTCCTTTCTTATTTTCATACCTTTGGAAATCTGATCTTTTAGGAATCTGAAGCTCAACAAAATATTTTCCAGTATATACCATACCATGCTTCTGCATGTGAACTGACCTAGCTGATTAATAGCACTTGGGTAAGATACCTGCCATCTAGCCCATCACCATGTAGATCCTTCCCCATAAAAGAATGAGTGAATAGATACTTATAAGCTATATTTACAAGGTTAATGAACCCCAATCTAACCCAAAATCAATTAAACAAAATCATGCCAAGTCCCTAGAGAGTATAATAGTATATATAGTATGGGCTTAAACATATCTCAGGAATATTTTTGAATTGATGAATAAACCACCATGAGCATACCATCAAAAGCCAAAGCCTGGGGGGGTGGAGCCAAGATGGTGGTGTGAAGACAGTGTTTCCTTGAAACTCATTCACCCCAAAACTCCAAAAGTCATCAAATTATGACTCTAGCCAAAATTTAGAGGGGCAGAACCCAGAGAAATACTGATACAATTTTCCAGTCCAAGACAATTTAGACGTTCCACTGGAAAGGTGTGCTCCCCTGGGACTGGGGGTTGGGAAAAAGCTGGGGCTACAGCACAGTGCAGTGTAGCCCAGGGATCACTACGAACAGCTTGAGGGGGCAGTGAGAGAACTCTGCTGCACCAGAGTGTGGGAGCACAGGCCTCAGAACAGCCCTGCAGTGAGAATCTGCAGCAATCAGAGAAGGCAGCCTGCAGCTCTCAGGCAGTAAGGGGGTAGGAGAAGATTACAGAAATCTCTCTGCTCTCCCTTGGGCAAGATTCTACTTGTTGCCCACACTCAGATCCAAGTTGCAAGTTGGGCTTCCATACTAAGATAGTCAAGGGGATCCTCCTCACAGTTCCAGGGCAGAGGGGGAGTGTTCATCTACATATAAAAGCACAGGCTAGAGAGCATAAGACCTTGAAAGAATAAAGGTCCAAGTGGGATGTCCAAAAAAAAAAAACCCTTGGAAGTGCAGTAAATTAGTCTTAGATGGAGGAAATGAGCAAACAAAAGAAAAAAAAGAATCTGTCCATAGAAAATTACTTTGGTCCCATGCAAGATTCAGAAGATGACAAACTTGAAGCTTCTGTATCCGAAGCCTCCAAGAGAAATAGAAAATGAGCTCAGGCTATGAATGAGCTCAAAAAAGATTTGAAAAGCAATTAAAGGAGGTGGAGGAAAAATTGAGAGGAGAAATGAGTGATGCAGATAAATCATGAAAATCAAACCAGCAGCTTGGAGAAAGAACTACAAAAAAACTGAAGAAAATAATGTTAAAAACCATTTTAGGACAAATGGAAAAAGCAAAACCAAAAAGGCAAATGAGGAGAAGAATGCCTTAAAAAGCAGATAAAAAAGCTTTCTGAAGAAAATAACTCCTTCAAATGCAGAATGGAACTAAAGGAAGCTGATGACTTTGCAAGAAATCAGGAAGAAATAAATCTCTTCCAAAAAAAAAGCCAAAAATTAGAAGAAAATGTGAAATATCTCATTGGAAAAACAACAGACCTTGAAAACAGATCCAGAAGAAATAATTTAAAAATTATTGGGCTTCCTGAAAGTCATGACCAGGAAAAGAGCCTAGATTTCATTTTTCAAGAAATAATACAGCAAAATTTCCCTGAGATCCTAGAAGCAGAGGGTAAAATAGAAATTGAGGGAATTCACCAGTCACCTTCTGAAAGAGATCACAAAAGAAAAACTTCCAAGACTATTAAAGCCAAATTCCAAAACTCGCAAGTCAAAGTGAAAAATACTAAAAGCTGACAGAAACAAAATATTCAACTACCATGGCTCTATAGTCAGGATTACACAGATCTGGCAGCATCTACATTAAGGGCTCATAGGGATTGGAATATGATATTTCAGAAGGCAAAAGATCTTGGTTTACAATTAAGAATCATCTACCCAACAAAATTGAACATCCTCTTTCAGGGAAAAAAGATGGACTTTCAATGAAACAGGGTACTTTCAAACTTTCCTACAGAAACAACCAGAGCTGAACAGAAAGCTTGATCTCCAAGTACAGGACTCGGGTGAAGCATAGAGGGGGGTGGATGAGAAGGACTAACTATGAGAAACTTAATGATGTTGAACTGTTTGTATTCCTGCATGGGAAGACTATTCATAAGAGAAATGAGCATATATAGACAGGATAGAGGAAGGAGCAAAATAGCATAATATAGTAAAAATATGGGAGTCAATGGGTGATAAAGCAAAGGAAGAGGAAGAGAAAGGAGAGGAAGAAGGGGCTAAGATATTTCACATAAAACTCAAGAAAAAGCGTTTTCAATGGAGTGGAATGGGGAAGGCACAGAGGAATGAGTGAGCCTTCATTCTCATCAGAAATGGCTCAGAGAGGAAATAATATACATACTTAATAGGGTATAGAAATTTATCTTATCTTAGAGAAAAATGAGAAGAAGGGGATGGGATAAGGGGGAATGGGGGAAGAAAGGGGGGAATAGGGGATAGAAGAGAGGGAAGATTGTGGGAGAGTATCTGGGTACAACACACTTTTTGGACAGGGGCAGGATGAAAGGAGAGAGAGAATAGACTAAATGAGAGTGGGGAGGAATAGAGTGGAGGTAAATACAGCTTGTAATAGCAACTAAGGGAGAAATATTGAAGCAACTTCTCTGGTGGACTTATGATAAAGAAGGCAACTCACCCCAGAGACAGAGCCATTAGAATGTGAACACAGACTGAAGTGCATTTTTTTTCCTCTCTCACTATTTTTTTTAGGTTTTTGCAAGGCAATGGGGTTAAGTGGCTTGCCCAAGGCCACACGGCTAGGTAATTATTAAGTGTCTGAGGCTGGATTTGAACGCAGCTACTCCTGACTCCAGGGCTGGTGCTCTATCCACTGTGCCCTCTGGCCCCTCTCTCAACTATTCTTGAGGTTTGCCATCTTTTGGGGGAGGGAGGGGGCTTACTCTCATAAGATTATTATTTATTGTAAGATAATATCTTAAGATTATTGTAATAATATAAATTTTTTTAATTTTTAAAAACAGTCTATGTAGAATTGAAATTGATTGTTCCATAAATGTTTGGTATAATTCACCTGTAAAAAAAAAAAGCCAAAGCCTGCAATAACAGCACTTTGATCCATTCTTTCTGAAGGATGGAGCCTCTCTAAGCTCTGATATGTCTGTCCCAAACCAAACAGATGGAATCTGTCCAGCAAAAATAGTAATGAAAGGTAGACTAATTAAAGTGAGTTTATAGAATACAGTGGGTCTCTTTTTATCACTATTATTGCCATTTATAAAAATCATATCTCCTACCTTATTTCCCAAACCCAATTTTTCTTTCCCTTTCCCAGTTAATATCTTAAGTACCTACTATGAACCAGATACTATGCTCGGTGTAAGGATTATAAAACAAAAATGAAATAGCCCTGCCTTCAAGAAGCTTACATTCTACTGGAGGGAAAGCATGCACATATAAAGGAAATACAAAAATTATACATGTTTTATTTATACAAAAAGATACACATGTGTACATATATATCATTATATATGTGTATATTACATTTTACATATATATGTAAATATATATTTTTATGTATAATACAATGTAATGGATAGTAGAGGAGGATGTAGTAATGACTCTGACATCAGAAAACATTCCATACGTGAAGGGACACTATAGCTGGGATTTCCAGAGGGACAATGTGAGAAAGAAGTGAATTCTAGATACAAGGGATGGACTTGAGTCATGGCACAGACATGGGCAATAGAATCACATGTTTGGGGAAGGGCTGGTAGGCTAGTCTTGAAAGTAGAGTATGTGAAGAGGCTTAATGTGTAATCAATCTGGAATCATAGATTAGAACTACATTGTGAAGGGCTTTAAATATTAATAATGGGATTGTTTCAAGTATGATATTAGATAAATAAGCAAGCAAAGTTTCCCTCACTGTGGGCACCCCACTGTCCCATGCCTTCTCTTCCTATTTATGCTCTAACTCCAGTTGGTCACCTGGGTTCATATCTGCCAGGTTGTCTTTCTTCATACTCTTTACTATCTTCCTTTCCTCAGGCCAGGCTCTCTGGGCCTCCCAAAATGACAATGGGATAAACCTAGAGACTAATCTGTACTGATGAGCTAATAACAGTTCAGAAAAGACCTCACCATCATTCTTCTGTACCCGGAGTTAGTGAATAGAGTGGAAAAAACTCTGAACTATGAGTCAAAACATTTTTGGTTTTTATACCATTTTGATTTTCATATACATATATATATATATGGAAATAGAGATATAGAGATAGCGATGAATGTTTGTACACTTAAAGATATGGAACATATATGCACATGCATACATATACACATATGTCTATATAAGTCATAATACATCTATATCTGTATGTACATGCCATACAAGTATGCATTCCTATATACATGAATGCACACATATACATGTTCAAGCTTGGTAAGACAATTTCACTAAACTTATTGAACACATTCCTATTTCATTAGACAACAAGATAGACTGCTTAGGTATAGAAGATCACACTGCTAAAAACCAAAATAAATCTAAGTTTACTTTTTCAGTTCTGGGATTCCAAGTTTAAATTACTTTATGGAATATTCAGACTCTTTTGGTATTAGTCAATTAATAGATTGATCAACCATTATTTATTTAACCTATCTACCTGGCTATTTGGAGAATATTCAGATCCTTTCCCACAAGGTGCTAACAGTCTAACAAAGGAAATAGAATAGGTGCTTGGAAAACAATTACTGTATAAAACAAACTGAATGGCCACACAGCTAGATAATTATTAAGTATCTGAGGCCGGATTTGAACTCAGGTACTCCTGACTCCAGGGCTGGTGCTCTATCCACTGTGCCACCTAGAGCACCAGATCTAATCCTGTAAAAAGCTTCCCACACTTCCAAGTTGCCTGAGACTATCAATTTCTCTCCTAAGTTATGGACTTTTCTTCCCAAAACTTTTTCTCTGTCATCACTATGTGATTTGACTTTAGACAACATGGTTTCTAGCTAGTGTGGAGGGGAGAGAAAGTAAAAATTCTCTTCCCATCCCTAGTTGTGTTCCAGTTTTGAAATCCAAAGGAGAAAATGTATACAGGATAAAAGAGACAAGTCAATCATAGTCCACTTTTACAGAACATGGGGAAAGGATGATTCTTCCCATAAGAGCCAGCCCATCACCCTCTGATCCATCATCTCCAATCATCTTGGAGGCAACAACTACAGTCATTAGGAAAGACTAAAAGAAATTCCACTCAACAAGGTGCCAGTTCACTTGCTGATCTCCACACAGGTAGCTTTCAGACAAAGGCTCATTGCCTTGTAATCTCATCCACTTGATCAGGAACTCTTAAACTTCTTTACAATCTGTTAAAGTAACTGATTTAATGGAGGGAATTCACTATCAGATAAATCACAGATCCTTCAGTTATTAATAATCATATAACCATAATGATAAACAGGTAAACAACAAAGAGTTATTATAATAATAAATTGACTGGGTAGATAGCGATGGTAGAGTCAAAAAAAGCAGATAGTATCTTCTTGGAAAGTGTGGCAAATGGGTTAAATGATTTTCACATTAGTCAAAAACAGATTTTTCAAAGTTGGTTTCTTCATCATTGATTATATTCACTTGAGTAGCTCCTCCAGTTAAGCTATTATGCATGTTTGTTTTTTAAAAAAACATGTACTACTGAGAAACCACGATGCGAGGCAAGGCATGAGAATAAATATTAATGTCCCTCCCAGTGAATAAACACTTAGCATCACTTGATGAAGCTTTCCTTGTCATTAAATTGCAGACAAAGTGCCTGAAAATGAGAATGGATTTATCCATATGTCAACAGAGGGAGGGCAGAACTACCAAGTTTTTAAATGATTCCAAACAAGTTAGAACATATGTCTCTAGGCAGGATAGGAAATACAGTGTCATTACAGGGCCCAGTGAATACCACCAGTCTGGGCAAATGCTTTGAGATTCTGCTTATTGGGGTGCCACGGGTAGTCAAGTAATACTAATTTTTCTTATTATTTATGCTACTAAGATAATTATGTTTACATGCCTGAAGAAAGTAAGAATTTTTTAGCAGGAAAATACTAAGTACTTATGGCAGAACTAACCAATTTACTTAGGGATAGAGAATATTAGTTGTTAAAAACCTTTTAAGTCTTGTTTTCCCTATATGGCAGAACTAACCAATTCACTTAGGGATAGAGAATATTAGTTGTTAAAAACCTTTTAAGTCTTGTTTTCCCTATCTATAAAATGGAGATACTTGATATCCACTTTCCACTATGTCAGGGAAGCTTTGTGCACGTGTGTGTGTGTGTGTGTGTGTGTGTGTGTGTGTGTGTAAATGTATGTGTCTATGAGTGTGTGTGTGTGTGTGTGTGTGTGTGTGTGTGTGTGTTTGAAAGAGAGACAAACAGAGAACCAGAGTATGGTACAGTATGGTAAATAAAATTCAGACATCTGTAGTTTAATTGTGTATTTGATTTATACTAACTAAATGACTCTGGGAAATCTATTTATTAACCACTCATTGACCCATGATATCCTCTAGTTCCAGGACTATGCTGTTTTGCAGTGATAAAAAGAGTGAGATCTTACTCATTTAGAGTTTTGTAACATGAACTAAATCATAAATGTTGATAGCTTACCACCACCATTAACCTAAAAAGTATCCAACTTAGTAAGCAAACATTTATAATGCTCTTTTATAAACAGATACAAAGAATACTAAGATCAAAATTAAATCCCTCTTATCCTTTGTAGGAATATTGTGGGGGTTGTGTCAGAAAAAATTCATAATTGGCTACCAAAGCAAGGAAAGGAAAGTGACCACTGATCCCAATCTTTGATTAACTGAGTATATCCTCCTTAAGGGTCAGACCACTCCTGTATATATAGTCTTTATGCTATGCTATTAAGTTTTCCACATGTAGAGATTGTGAGTAGGTCTATCCACAGTGGAAAAAAACAAACACTAAACAGTCATTACTTTGCTAAGATCACCAAACCATATTAATTTTTGAAGCTTCTCACTTTGGAGGTATTTTTTTGTTATATTGTTAATTTTCAGCATTATTATGACAGAATCAGTACTGTTAAGAGACCCCCCCCCCCAAATTTGTCTTCTTGAGTTGCCGTTTTCCTAGATGCTCTGGACCCAGAATGTGCAGGAAACCCTGAATATACCAAAGACAAATCCCTCCCTCCACTCCCAACCCTGACATAAATCACTATTTGCACACTAGCTGGACTCCCTGCAAATCCTTGGGAATCAAAGACAGGTGTCAATCAGTCTGAAACAAACTGAGAAATTCTGCAGCTGGGACCCTTGAAAATAAACAGATCCTCAGATCTTCGCTGTCTTGTAGCTCCCAAGGAAAAAGAAGGCTGCTTTTGCCATCACTTTATTCCTCCCTTCTGGGAGGGAATTAGTCCTTTCTACCATGCCTAGGACTTCCCCTTTCCCTGTAATTTAAATACACCTGCACTATTGAACTCCTTGTATCTATATAGGAGTTGCACAGTCATATTTATTTATCTTGTAATAAATCCAGTTGCAATATGTCTCATGAACTTGTGATTTTTCTTTTTTGGTTAACATATTCAAGTAAAGAAATTCTACTTATCTTCCTTCTCCATCCTACCCCTGAAGAGCAGCATCTTAGAATGTAAGGAAGCAAGGTAACTTCTATGTTCTTTCTAATTTACTGTAAAAATGTATTCAAGCTTGGGAAAAGGATCCTGTAGAGTCAACTTTTAGTTTTTTAATCGGGATGGTAGTATGGTACCTTAGGAAAAGAGTACCTTGTAGTTAAAGTACCTGAAAATTAATTCCCTAAGTCCTCCAGACAAAGATCCAAAAGCAATCTTAGAGGTTGTTTAGTTCAACATCCTTATTTTTTACCCACGAGGAAGCTGAGGACCAGAGAGGCTAGTCAACTCACCTCAGGTTGCACAGGGAGTAACTAGCAAATTCAGGAGTCAAACCCACGTACTTTGCTTCCAGAGGTAGTGTGCTTTCTACTGTGCCACACTGCTTTTCTTACAATCTGTTTGTCTTTAGGCACATAAATGAAATTCTTGTGGGAAAACGTTAATATATACCAAGTTTTTTTCCTTTGAGCAATTTCCTTACTGGAAATAGAAGTGAAGACAACCTGAATCTTTTGGGAGTTGAGGTAGATAAGCCAGTGAATTAGAGGGTTGGGCTCCAAACTTTATTGATCCACCCTCCATCCATAAAACATTTTTGAATATCCACCCTCAATACATATATATATATATATATATACATATATATATATTTTATAAATTATATGCACATACTACTATAATCATAATTATTTACATTATAAAACTTATAAGAGAGATGGTGTGTGGCAAGGTAGATAGAGAGCTGGCCTCAAAAATAGGAAGGCCTGAATACCAGTTCCATTGCTGTCACATAGGGCTTACTGTCTGTGTGACTGATAAATGATTAACAAGGTTGGGAAAGTATATACATACCTTTTTAAGTTTAATCTGAAAGTTTAACATATTCTTGATTCTCTAGACAATCAATGAAATTAATCAAGTCTGGATTTGTAGGAATTGTTGATATCTGAAGTGTAAATGCTCACATTGAAAGTTTAACAATGAGCTCCCTGGGTGAATGATTGGAGAATTCACAGTCTCTTTGTGCTTTAGCAATTCGATTAAGATGATAAATTATAGAGAAGGAATTGACCTGCTTTAGTTAGAGGGAGTTGTCTCTTCTAAAGTCTCCCTATATCAATGAAATCACAAGTCTAGTACTAAACCCTATAAGATGTATGCAAAAGATAGAAAATTTTAAGAGATAAAATGTTTATTAATTATAAAAAAAACCTTCTTTGTTCTCACTATAAAAGCATTACTATTTATTTATTATATATTAATTTATAAGTACCATTATTAATGATATTTTTACTAAAAGCAATGTGACCAAATATAACTCATTTTTCTTAAAAATCTTGGTTTCACACTTCAAAGGTCAAAGTTTAAATTGTTTATTTTAATGGTTGATATAGTTCAAAAACAAAAATAAAAACTAGGCAAAGCTTATAGAGGTTCAAATGGAAATATATTCTTAATTGACTGTGCTTACTAATCATAATAATCATTTTTAAATCCCATTCACAAATTTTTGATGAAATTCAGCTGGTAGACTTCTATCTTCCCTGATGTCTATTAATTATTCTTATGAACTAATGGGAAAATGTTGCATTTTTATATTTTTCACAAATGGGTATAGAACTAATCAAACTATTTCAAAATTTTTTTTAGAAAATTATTTTTTCATTGAATTCTTTTTTTAAGGATGTGTCTATGATACTTTTTATAGATGATACATTTATATTATTTTGATTATTCCAAAGGTGAAAGGGTAGGTATTCAAGAGAAAGTGTGACTGATAGTATCAAAAGCTATTAAAAGATCAGAAAGAATGAAGATTTAAAATTATTAGTAAATTTCATTTGCAGTTAAATTCAAGGGTAATTGGGAAGTAAAAATATGGAGGAATGATGGCATCCTGATAGAAATAGGGAAGTTTGGAAAAGCAGTTTAAATTTAGGTGAAAGTAAACATAATGAGATTTGCAATAATCACAACCTATCACTACTCATCTTTCCCTCAGAAAAATGAAAAAAATGCATGAAACAAAGGGAGAGAGAGAGAGAGAGAGAGAGAGAGAGAGAGAGAGAGAGAGAGAGAGAGAGGAGAGAGAGAGGAGTTACAGGCCTTTGAGAGAGAACCAAGCTTTCTTTTTTTTCAGTCCCTTATTTTTTTCCCCAATTATGTGCAAAGATAGTTTCCAACATTCACTCTTTATAAGCTTTAGATTTTCCACATTCTTTTCCCTTTACCCTTCCCCATGGCAACAAAAAATCTGATATAGATTGTTCATGTACAATCATGGTTAACAAAGATCCATATTAGGTATGTTGTGAAAGAAAAATTAGAACTAAGGTGGGGGGCAGAAAAAGATCATGAGAAAGAAATAACATAAAAGAAGTTTTTTAAAGTTTCTTTCTTCTGCATTCTGACTCCGTAGTTTTTTCTCTGGATGGGGATGGCATTTTCTATGGACTTCTCAAGATTGTACTTGATCATTGGACTGCTAAGAGGAGCTGCATCCATCCTAATTGATCATCTCATAATGTTACTGTTAATGTGTTCAATGTTCTCTGGAGACCAAAGCTTTTTTGACAATAAGTATCTAAATAATTAAGAGAGAACATCAAACTCTCTTTATAAGGGGTGTCTGTAATAGCCATGAATTTACCTAGGGTCAGAGTGTGGCTAAGACCCTAGGGAGAGGATGAATTTTGTTTGCAGCATTGCCTGGGTTGTGGCTAGGATATAACTGGCCTGAGGACCATTGTTAAAGGATAGGTGGTCATCAGTGGAAGCGAACTTGAAAAATAATGGGTGAAGTGAGTTATAACAGAAAAATTCATAGCCAGATACCAAGGCAAGGGTAGGAATATGAGCCATCTTCACACTCTCTGATTAGTTGATCATATACTCCTTGGGTTCAGATCATGCCCAATCTTACCCTTCATTTTAGAGACCACTGACTTAGGGATGGATTTTACAGATAAATAGTTTACCATGATGGACTAGTTCTACCACCAACTAATTCATAATTACATAGTGCTTCCTAGTTTTCCAAACCATAAACATATATTATCCCAACTTTGCATGTTAAATGGGAACAATACTGCTAATCTTCTCAATGAGAAGAGCTTGAAGGAGGGAAAGAATTTGGAACACAAAATAAAAAATGAATGTTACATATACTGTACCATAGGATCTATTAGATAACCTTATGAAGTAGATACTATTATTATCCCCTCAAAAAAACAGAAAAAGCTTAGATCACTTGTCTAAGATTATGCTTGTAAGAATGAATTGGGCAGCTAGGTGGCGTAGTGGATAAAGCACCGGCCCTGGAGTCAGGAGTACCTGGGTTCAAATCCAGTCTCAGACACTTAATAATTACCTAGCTGTGTGGCCTTGGGCAAGCCACTTAACCCCATTGCCTGGAAAAAATCTAAAAAAAAAAAAAAGAATGAATTAAGGTTTGAACTCATCTTGACTTAAGGTTTCAGGTTCCTATGCTATGTGGAAGGATTCCTTTCTAGCTATTTGACCTTAGTCAAATCAGATTTTGGGGGTACTGGATATCTGTATCTAAATTGAGTCTATCTAACCGCCCAGACCTTTCTTATTCTTGCTTGAGGTGCTTTCATTATTTTCCCTTGGTGATTCTTTTAAATTGAAATTTAATTTTAAATTAGCTACTCTTTCAAAATGCAAATAATCATGGGAGGTTTCAGGCTATCAGACATTTGCACCTTCATAGAATTTTTAAAACTTGGAAGGGAGATTAGACTAGTCCAGCTCTCTAACTTTTCCAGAATCCAATAAAAAGTTTTCCTGAGTCATTTCTTTGACTAATTAGTTGTGCATACTTGGGCACATCACTACTTCAGCTTTGTTCCACTCAGGTCACTTGACTCTCAAATTGTTTCTAAGTTAAATTCTGAAATCGGTGATATTTGACTTCAGCAACAGGGGCCTTCCCTTGGTATGTCTGTCACACTTTCTGGAGATTCCCCATTCCAGCTCCTTGCCCTGGTTCTCTTACTGTTTACAAAGTGCCTCCTAACTCTATGGCCCCAAGGTTACTCTTGATGGACTGTCCCCCACATTCTCGAGTTCTTTCTTCCACTAAAATTCTCATTACCTCGGTGCTACTGAATAGAGAAACATGTAATTATACTTAGTGTGGCTTTGTGGTTGCGGAGTGTAATAATGAAAAGAGATTCAAATGGGAGGCACTGGGAAAATGACTTCAGCTTTTCCAGTCCCAGTTACCTTATCTGGAAAGTGAGAGAGATGTGAATTCTTGGCACAGAATTGCCCGGGATGTAATGTTTCCATCAAAGAAGTGCCCTACGAGAGAAGCAGAATTGTAGTTGCCCAAAAGAGACGTGAGATTAAGAGAGCATTAAGATTGAGACATCACCACTGTAAATGTTCATGTGGATGCAGTCTGACCTAGTATTAGTCTAATCAGCCATAGTCGTACACATTGTACCTTGACCCCAGCATAATAATGGAATTTTGGTCTTCTTCAAAAATGAAGAACAGTTTCTTTCTTTAAAGAGACACAGTGCAGGTGTGAATGTCTAAAAATCTTAAATTTTTTGTGAGTATTTGCATTTTAAAAGTAGCTGATTAACCCTAAAAGGAGGTCCCATGAAGCTGAATGGAATTAATTAGAACAGAAATACTTTGTTACTTTGAATTAAAAAATGCAATAACATTTATTTATCACTTATAATATAGTCTTTATGCTGGGTACTGGAAAGATGGAAAAGTATATTTATCTTTTTTAAATTTTTAAAAATATTTTTAAAGTTTATTTATTTTTGTGTTTTACAACTTTTCCCCTAATCTCAATTCCCTCCCCCACCCCCCACCCCCACAGAAGGCAGTTTGTTAGTCTTTACATTGTTTCCATGCTATATATTGATCTAAATTGAATGTGTTGAGAGAGAAATCATATCCTTAAAAAAAATAAAATATGAGAGATAGATTACATAAGATAATGGGTTTTTTTAAATTAAAGGTAATAGTCTTTGATCTTTGTTCAAACTCCACAATTCTTTTTCTGGTTACAGATGGTATTCTGCATCACAGATACCCCAAAATTGTCCCTGATTGTTGCACCGATGGAACCAGCGAGTCCATTAAGGTTGATTATCAACTACATGTTGTTATGGTGTACAAAGTTTTTTTGGTTCTCATCTCACTCAGCATCAGTTCATGCAAATCCCTCCAGACTTCCCTGAATTCCCATCCCTCCTGGTTTCTAATAGAACAATAGCGTTCCATCACATACATATACCACAATTTGTTCATCCATTCCCCAATTGATGGACATTCACTCAATTTCCAATTCTTTGCTTCCACAGACAAGGCTGCTATGAATATTTTTGTACAAGTGATGTTTTTACCCTTTTTCATAATCTCTTCATGGTATAGACCCAGTAGTAGTATTGCTGGATCAAAGGGTATGCACATTTTTGTTGCCCTTTGGGTGTAATTCTAAATTGCTCTCCAGAAAAGTTGGATGAGTTCACAGCTCCACCAACAATGCATTAGTGTCCCAGATTTCCCACATCCCTTCCTACAATGACCATTGCCCTTTCTGGTCATATTGGTCAGTCTGAGAAGATACATCAGTGATGCTTTATATATTTATCTTTATATGCCCATATGTGTGTATTTGTACACAGTTGTGTGTATACACACATATGTATAATACACACATAATTATAAGTGACACAATCCCTGCCCTAATGAACCTTACTGTCTAGATTAAGTTATGTGCCCAGATGCTAACCCTTTTAAAATTCCTCAAGTCAAATAAAAGGTGGCAAAGTAATCTCATATTATATCACATCAAAAGTATGGCTAGGTGATATATGAACTGTTTTTAACAGATCCAAGAAAACCAAATCTTCTAAGCAAGCTTAAAAAAACTGACTTTTAGTAGAAATAAAAGGACTATTGAGTGTAATAAAGCATAAAATCACTGCTCCTAATAATTATGATTTTTAGAAAAGTAGAACTGGAAGGAATCTTAAAGACCAGCTGGTACAACCAGTACATTTAAAAGGTGAGGAAACTTGGGCTCAGGGAAGTTTTGTCAAAACAGCACATCTTGTTAATATCAGAATTGGACTAAAAATATAAAAAGACTCAAGTTCAGATAAACACCTGGATGAAAGATTAAACAATGCATCAAAAAATTTTTTGAATTCTTTACTAATATGGTCCTAACCCTTCAAAGGGTAATGTCTTAAAGTAGTCATGCTTTAAGATGAAATGAAAATTAAAATGAAAAATAAAAATTTAAGTTAAAATGAAAAATCCATACATGGCACTTCCCAAATCAGTCATAGAATGTTAGGTATTTCCTTCTGAAATAAATACAAGGTATGATGAATCCCAGTTTTTAAAGATGTAGAATACATGCTGTTTAATACTGTAGAAGATAACTTCTTAGGGCAATTCTACTTCTAAATCTATGATGTGGAAGTGTGCGGCTGATAACCTTGTGAAACTCTATGGCTAGATGGCACAATGGGTAGGTTGAGTGCTGGGCTTGGGACCAGGAAGATTCATCTTTGAGTGCTCAAATCTGATCTCAAGCACTTACTGGCTATGTAAACCTGGACAAGTCACTAAACTAAGGCAAACAGCCTTAGTTCTTCATCTGTAAAATGAACTGGAGAAGGAAATGGCAAATCACTCCAATATCTTTGCCAAGAAAACCCTAGATAGGGTCGTGAAGAGTCAGACCCAATAACAACAAAGCCTCGCTTAAATCCAATTCAGTAACAAGCCAAGACATCACCCATGATGTTATTGGTCCTTTTCAAAAACAAAGGATGAACAATGTGGTCCTATGATCTTAAGAATTGGAGTTGGAAAAGATTTTAGAAGTTGCCTTAGTGAAAAAATGTTGAGTTTATCAATTAATCTACAATTAATTAGTTAATCAATTAATCAAATAATCTACTATTTATTAAGTGCATACTGTAAATCCAATGTTGTTTTATGCACTAGAGATAATCAATCAACTATCATTGTGTGTCAGGCCCTTTACAAAAGTGAGATAGTGACTGTCCTCAAGGAATTTATATTCTGCTAGAGGTAAGGGGAGCAGCATTAAGATAAAGTGAGGAAAGTGATAAATTATCTTTTCCAGACTTATACATTTCCCTCAGCAACTAATAGAAATATTTTATTGTGATCTCTAAATATCAAATGCCATATTTAACTTCTCTGCCATTTATAAATAAAAAAATCCGAGGACAGTAGTCTTGCTCATTTGATTTTATATCCCACAAATCAAGTTGGTTGGGCTTTTGACCTGCACATCAACTGGATTTAAATGAAGCAGAGTGGTACAATGTAGTGAGCTGCATTCTCTTTTCCAGTCCGGTGGCAAGACAGAAAGTCAGGATGAACGGAGATGGTCCCAGATGCAATGAATAACGATGGTGTCTTTGATGTTTGTCCATGCTCTAATTGCATGGACAACTTTAGCTTCCTTCATGGCTACTGGAACAAATTTTTCTCAACCATCCATTCCACTAGGTGAAGTCTTCACATGCTTAGGGTAGACACCCCCTAATTCATTGATGGATTTGAAGCTGGTTACCTAAATACCCTCAACCTAGTTTAGCCCATCTGCTGAGTCCATTTTTATCTGAGTATAATTGTTGTATTTGCTATAGTGTCTTGGAACCACATATGAAACTTGACTGAAGGAGGACATCAAAAATGGATAAGCAGCCTGTAAAAGGACTTAGCAAACCTTCACACCAAAGGTGCTAGTCTTCCCTGAACACTCAATACACAATAGAGTGACTAGCATATGGCAAAGGTTTAATAAATATTTTTGCATTCACTCTTAGGATGTTTTACTTTCATATAATAAATACTTTCATATAATAAATTTCTCAGAAAAAAATCTTTTTTGCATTACTGCCTGTCTACCTACCTGTATCTACTAGGTAACAAATTGGAGAAAAAATGATATGTAGAGCTATTTACCTTATGAAAGGGCAGAAGAAATAAGCAGCCCACTGCCAAATCCACACTTTTATATATATTTTTGACAAGGTCAGTGATGACAGATAGTCTCTCTTCATTGATTTCTATTTTTATTCTGCAAAGGTAAATTCATAGAACTAGGTTGGCAGAGAACATGGTCTTGAAATGAGAGTGTGATTCACCAAACATATGCTACATTCTTGTGACCCAAATCCCCAGATCAACTAAGCATCATTCTCCAAGCAATATAATAGAATCAGATAATTTAAATAAGAGAAGAGGCAGCCTCTTCTATGGTGGAGCATATAATGGTCACAGAGTTCAAAGTCTTAGGCTCATTAATTCAATTAAATTAAAATGGCATTTTTGGAAACTTAACCATTTGCAAGACACTGTATTGGGGTTGGGGGATAAGGGATGGGAGCAGATACAAAGTCTTACATTATATTGGAGAAGAAAAATATATGTTTAAAAAATATAAACCACATACAAAATAATTCTGGGCATAGAGAGGAGGAAAATATGAAAGGGGAATAGGATGATGAGATACTCCTTTAAGAAGTGGCACTAAGGGGCAGCTAGGTGGTGTAGTGGATAAAGCACCAGCCCTGGAGTCAGGAGTACCTGGATTCAAGTGCAGTCTCAGACACTTAATTACCTAGCTGTATGGCCTTGGGCAAGCCACTTAACCCCGTTTGCCTTGCAAAAACCTAAAAAAAAAAAAGAAGTGGCACTGAGCCTGAATTTTTGGAGTTGGAGACTTAGAGTACGGAAGTCATGAGTCCAAATCTTACATTAAAACAGTAACTAGCTGTGTGGTCCTATTCATCATATAATTTTTTTCATCCTCATTTTCTTCATCTTTAAAATATAAGAGTTTGCCTTTAAGGTCCCTAAGCCATTGATCCAATGAAATCAAAGATCCTAAGAATCTTAAGCAAAGAGGAAATGCATTCTAGGAAGAGGCATGGAGATGGGAAATAAAATATAAATTTTTTTCTACAGTAAACATCCTTGAAAGGATGAAATTAATCTTACCTAGAGAGTGGGGGGTTGGTTGTAATATCTATAGTTAAGTAAAAAAAAGTACAATACGGTATTTTCAAACAGTTGTTGGAAAAAGAGATTCTGGGATCTGATGCGTGAGCTATGTCTTTTTTGTGATAGCAGAAATATCTGTTCTCTAAGTATAGGTGATAAGTAGCTGCTGCCAAATACATTTACCATATTTACATTTACCACAATGCAGAAATTATAAGGACAACTAGGTAGCACACTGGATAGGGTGTTGGGTCTAGAATCAAGAAGACTTATATTCCTGAGCTCAAATCTAGACTAAAATTCTTACTAATTATGTACCTTGGACAAGTCAATTAACTGTTTGTCTTAGTTCTTCATTTGTAAAATGAGCTGGAAAAGGAAATGGCAAATCACTGAAGTATCTCTGCCAAGAAACCCCCAATGGGGTCATAAAGAATTGGACATGACTGAACAAAGGAAATTGTAGAGGTAAAATGTAGGATTTATTATTATGCTCAAACATAGGTTCAGGCCTCAGAGAAAATCTGAAGCTCCCTTAGGGAATTTTTAACTTTGACGGGGCTTCTCATGGGCAAAAATGACATCAGAGTGACAGGAAACATACTTATTTTTCATATTACAAGCTTGACAATTCTTCTTAGTCTGAAGAAGTTCAAGAAAATGTAGATCTATTAATTCCCAATGTTTCCTTCAATGTCATAAAAGTTGAACAAACTTGGTTAGTCATAATCTTATATCTTGACAAATCTAGCCAAATACTCTAGATAAACTCAGATTTTTGATTAAAATACTTTTAGAAGAGCCACAAATTAGTGATTGAGGAGGAAATTTATTTTTTCACAAGGAGTTAGAAACAGCTGAAATTCTTCCTCTGACTTTTTAATCTAAGGAATGTTTAAAGTTTTTAGTACGTTTTCATATCCCATGGTATTTATTTTGGTCAGGTAAGGTTAATATTGTTACAAGAGGAATAAAAAGGAATCAAAAATCAAAAATTCCCATTATATCATCTTGCCTGAAATCAGTCTTCCTTGTGACTTCTCTGTCATTTATTTTTATCATTGTTGTCATTAAGTCATCCCTGACTCTTCATGACCCCATTTGGGGTTTTCTTGGTAAAGATCATTATCTTTGCTATTTCCTTCTCCAGCTCATTTTTTACAGATGAGGAAACTTAGTCAAACAGGGTTGACTGACTTGCCCAGGGTCCCACATCTAATAAGTATCTGAGGTCAAATTTGAACTCAGGTCTTCCTGACTCCATATCTATCACTTTATCCACTGCTCCACCTAGCAGTGTATCTGGAATCTATACTGCTAAGGACTTGCTATTCCTTTCCTTCCTTATTACTTCCCTTTATGTAGTTTTTCCCCCTCCATGAAAATATAAAATCCTTGAGAAGTATTGTCTTATTTAGTTTCATTTTTATGTCTAGAGATATAAATGCACAGTATCTGATACATAGTGTGCAATAAATGGTCTTGCATTCCTTTGAGCATCCAAGAGTCAATGGATCTGAGATAGTTGCTATGGGAACAATTGAATGTAAATTTTATTTTTTGCAACATTTTACTATTTATCAAGAGAGAAAGACTTCTGCCTAAACAAAAACAAAACTAAGTAAAAGTAAAAAAAAAAAATGATGTTTAGGGGATGGCATTCTTTTAAAGGGATTTCATATAAAAGCATGATTACATTAGAGAGCAATCACAACTTTTCTTATTGCTTCATTGGAAAGATATAGATTAGGATACAAGTGGAACATGACTTTGACACTAGCCCCTCTTTAGACAAAGAGAAGGTCTCTAGAGCCTACCTATAAAAACTTAGAGGAATTTGACCATAGAAATTCCTCTCTCTGAGAGGGGAAAAGATTGTTAATCTTAGTATGGAGTAGTCATTTTCAATGAGCATTAAAATTGGGGTGTTTTGAAATGACTTTTCCTTTCATATCCCAGCATATTGAATCTGCTGAGAAGGAGGTGAGGCTGAAATGAACTGGGTTGAGATCATGAAAATCCAATAAAGTGTTCTACTCCCTAAGTATTTATACTTATCCCCTCTACATCTCAAATTTCCTATATATTTTGGATTGACATTAGAAATTAAATGGGAATTTTTGGAGAGAGTTTCAGAAGTTATAGGCAACATGCTAAGACAAGCAGACGACATAGAAAAAAAAATTTTACTTAATATCGACCTATATATAGCCTATGACCAAATATATCATCCAAATTTTACAATAAGGTACTATTGTAAAGTGAAAGAAAATGGAAAAAAAAGTCAAACTTCTCTGGTACAAAGGGGGAGCCAAAATAGGGATTTTTCAAATCATGGGATACTGCCTCCCTCATCCCCTCAAAGGAGAAGGGACAAATGCATTTGAAGAACAGATAACTGTGCAAGAACACTTGTAGTTTTCTATTCTTTAAGTTGTTCATAATTCCCCATTTTGTGGTACCCTTAAAGCTTCTTTTCTCTTGACATACCATTATAATGAGTCATAGCTTCTTTGTTATTAGTGCATATGCTCTTAATTGTGAATGTAGAAGCAAGAAAAAGAGCCAGTGAATGGATTGTGTTGCATAAAGACACAGAGATGATGAAGTAGAAGGATGGGCTCCTGAGCTAAAAACTGAGAATCTTACAGGTTTTGTTTATTTATTTGCTTGAATAAAATTCCCCAAAAAGTTGATTTAAACTGGACATAGGGTTTTTCAACCCTCAGTCTAAAGCAAGCCAGTATATATTGGCAGGATGGTGAGAGGGATTGGGTTCCAGTGAGTCTTGCTCTATCTCCACTGTTTCCTTCCTGTGACTATTCATTGGAGCAAGAAGAATGGTGCGGAGTATGTCCACCTGGTAGAAGGACAGAGATGTGCCAGTGGCATACCCACATTCCAAAGTGGGGTCAGGGAAGGAAGAGAGATCCTTTTTTTTTCATTCTCTCTTTTTTTTCTTTCTTTTTTTTCAATTTAAGGCAATGGGGTTGAGGTACTAGCCCAAGGTCACACAGTTAAGGAAGCATTAATTGCCTGAGGTCACATTTGAACTTAGGTCCTCATGACTCCAAGGCCAGTGTTCTATCCACTGCACCCCTAGCTGCCTCTCTTTCATTCATTTTCAATTTTCACTTGAAACCTTTAGATTCTTCTCAACAACTCCTCCAATGGACCTACTACCTGACCAGGAATTATGGAGCATCTTAGGTTGTTTCTTTCATTATTAGCTCTGTTGGCTCAAGCAGAATAAATGGATCGTGAGTGTGCTGAAGTAGGAATTCTAGAATCCCATTCAGCTTGGGAAGATATCCAATAAGATATCCAATCTATAAAAATCTCAAAAGGTTTTGAGATTGACGAAACAGAAGATTCATCATTCCCATATCATGCTCACAATTGGGTTTATATTTGTTGAATGAAATGGCATCTTGAATTACTTGAATTGGTGCAGGATGTGTGTTTGTGTGTGTGTGTGTGTGTGTGTGTGTGTGTGTGTGTGTGTGCGTGTGTGTACCTGTGTGTTTGTGTCTGGGTTTCAAATTACTTAAGTTAAATAGGTGGATGAGGTGCTTTAATTGTCATGTGAATGTGCAATAAGCTGCCATCAGGTAAGCTGAAACCAGATTGAGAAAGACTTTTAAATGCCAAATATAGGAGTTTTTATTTTACTATACCCACAGTGGAGAGGCCCTAGAGCTTTTTGAACAAGAGAACAGTACAATTTGGCAGCTGGGTAGAGGATAGATTAGAGACTTTATCCTAGCGACTTTCAACAATTCAATTAAAGTTTCAGTTTCTACATTGCAGATTCTTTTTTAAATTCCTTCCACTGATGAAAGTTGCCTGGAAGGTTTTGTGACTTGTTCATTGTATGTGTCAGAGATAGATTTTCCTGACTCAGAAATCCGTCTTCTATCCAACTTGTCTCTCATTCTTAAATATAGGGTTAATAAAACTTGGAAGGTCATTTTGAGAATGAATAAGATACTGACACTTTTAATCCAAGAAAGGCATCATTTTAAATAGGAAGTATTTCCTATTTGAATATATTTTTAAAGAAGAAAAATTCAGAACTGCCCTTTCTAACCAAAGATCTAATTACCCTTTTATTTTGCAAACAGTCATGAAGTTCGCTTTACTGTGAAGCAAATTGCTACTTGGATCCTATAAATAGAAGACCAGAGTAAAAGGCCTTAACTCTGGGTCTTTTCTGAATTGGAAAACCCTCTTCACAATCTGAACTTGTCACTCTAAAGTTAGTGACTTCCTGAACCATATGGGATAACTGAGGGAGGAGAAATGTCTGAAGAAATGAGACCTCTTTCATTTCACAGCTAGCAATTCTTTTGATCAGATGCTACTAATGACTAGATAGCCTTGCAAAACTACTCCCACCAAACTTGAGTGAGATTGCCTTATCCCTCCTACTGGGCTAAGAGGGAAAAGAAGAAAGGGCAGAACATAATGCATTTATGCTGAAGCCTGTTCCAGCAAATTTTCTAATGGCATCATGTTAGAAAACAGAAATGGGGCCAAAGCTAATGTCTAGGCTGGTGCTGCTCTATTGCAAGGAACTAATTATGCTAAAATTAGCTGGCAAGGCAGCCTAATTGAAATAGTTTTGGGTACCTCGCACTGGAATGTGATTCAATTAGTGAAGTTCTGTGAGTGGCCAACATGTCCCTACTCAGGATTCAGACTTCAAAAGATGAGAATGAGAAATACCATGGAGGCTGGTTTCCTGTTTCTAGGGAATCTACAAAGTCTAGAAACACTGAAGCTGGCTGCTTTGTGCCAGTAGGAAGTCAAAAGTAGGTTCTCTGAGAATCTAGAAGCATTTCTTAATGTGTAACTATAGACCTCTGAAAGCTATATGCTATGGTGTCCATGTATTGGAAAGAACTGTGCCAAAGAAAGAAAAATGAGTTTTCTCACAAAGAGCACTCAAATAATTATAGAATCATACAATTTTTTTAGAATTTTTAAATTCTGAATTTAACATCAAATCAAGTGAACATTTCCTTATATAAGGCAGAATAGAAAAATGAAACTGTGATTCTCTATTAAACACAGCCTACTCTTTTGTAAAAGTCCATAATAAATTCAATGTGTATATTTCAAAGCTGTCTTACTTCTTTATAATTATTTCTGAGTCTTTCTTTTGAGGAAAAATTAATATAATGCTATATTATTTAATAAGAATATCATTCTGTGATCAATCTTTTTTTTATTTTGTCAGACTCCACTTCTGAAGAGGAGGGTGTTTGTGAAGGTCATGGTTGAGTAAGCTAATATGGATGAGATGTAAGACAACCATGATGTAATGAATAGGGTCTGTTCTAAGGTCCAGAATACCTAGATTCAAGGATTACAATCTGTATTTGCACTGCAATAAGCAATGTAAAATTTTTAAGTCTTTCTAGAGTTATATCTACAATATTAAGTAGATTAAAAGATAAATCTAATAATATGCAAAATATGCACAAATATAACAAAATTATACTTTGATGGCTATTCTTTCTCATTCACCTGTTTTTTTTAATCTTTGAAGTAAAAGGCATGACTGTAACACAAATATTAAACCATTTCTTTTCTTTCATTTTATTCTTGTCAAAATGGTTTCATGCTGACAGCAATCAACTATGAAACCTCCACAAGTAATTTTCAACTATGAAAGACATTTAAAAAGAAATCCTTTGGCAAAGAGATTTTTATGTCAAAAATTGATTGGCTTATTTTTTATTTCTAAATGTTTTGTATTCAAATATCATGGAAGTTTTTCTGGTTTTATGATTTCATTCACTAAAATATCTCCATACATGCCACACTGGTATTGGCAGACTCTCTTTTGAGCCAGGCCAAATGAGGAGTCCAATTTTTAAATAACACATTATACTTCCAGACAAAAAACTAATCTTTTGTCCTGCTCAGGTGGACAGTTAAGTCCTACTTTGTTTTACAGTAAGATACAGACAACTCTGATGTATTTGATTCACAATTATTTCTGTGAACAAAAGCCAAGCAATATCTCTTGTACTTTCTCCTCTATGTATTTAAAGAAAATAATCCTCATGTTTCATTATGCTTTTGATGTTGATCAAAAGATAGTCCAATATTTAAAGGTTCTGTGATTGAATCACTGTAGGTACTTCCTTTTCCAAGAGTAAAATCCCTCTCTGATTGATGCTTAAGAATATGTCATCCTACTATCAGCTCAGAATTTAGCAAGACTGATCACTGCATTTGAAGCCTCAATAGCTCCCCTCCTAGATTGATATTTATGTGATGATAAAATGGGCCATTAATTCTTACCTAGCCCTTAGTCATTGAATGAGCATTGAGTCAGACAAACTAATACCTAGGTAATACTTTAATTTAGAAAGGTCAAAGTTACCTACTGCATTCTGAGCCATTGCCAGTTGTCTAGACTTTTTTGTCTTTCCACTGGATTTCAGTGACTGAAGGACACAGTGAGGCTAATGACTTTGCACAATTCTGCCTCATTTAAAACCAATTCAGGCAAAAGTCAAGACATCACCCTGTTCTTATCATTTCTCATTTGGTGAGAACAAAGAACAAAAAACACTACCAGTTTGAGGGAGCTAGGTCCCTCCTGATACACACAGCTTTCAAGAATACTTGCATCTAGGACTTTTTTATATTGACAAAGAAATTGAGGGGATGCTCATCAATTGGAGAATGGCTGCAAGTGATGGAGTACTGTTGTTCTATAGGAAATCATGAACTACCAGAATTTAGAAATGTCTGGAAAAACGTGAATGAACTGATGATGAATGAAGTAAACAGAACCAGAAAAACATTATATATATATATATATATATAAAAACAGCAACATTGGGAGATGATCATTGGGAGATGATCAACTAAGATGGATGCAATTCCTCTCAGTTAGTTCAGTGATCAAGGACAATCCAGAGAGATCTATAGGGAAAAAGCCATCCACATTCAGAGTCTGAATGCAGAGCAAAGCATACTATGTTCATTTTTTAAATTTCTTTTTTGTTTTTTCTTTCTCATGATTTCTTTTCTCATGGTTCCATATGACTATTGTGGAAATTCATTAAACATAATTGTAGGGGTGGCTAGGTGGCGCAGTGGATAAAGCACCAGCCCTGGAGTCAATAATACCTGGGTTCAAATCCAGTCTCAGACACTTAATAATTAGCTAGCCGTGTGGCCTCGGGCTAGCCACTTAACCCCATTTGCCTTGAAAAATACCTAAAAAAAAAAACAAACCATAATTGTACATGTAAAGCCTAGGATTGTTTGTTGTCATGGGACAGGGGGAAGGAGGGTGGTAGAAAAATGTGGAACTCAAAATCCTGTAAAAGAATGAATGTAGGAGACGGAGCCAAGATGGCGACAAGAAAGGATCCTGTCTTAGGCTCTGTCTGATAAAACTCATAAGCTAAGGACTCTAACTAAACTTTCCAGAGACAGAATCCACAGAGGGACCCAGTGAGGCAGTTGTCCTACTCAAGGTAACCTGGAAAAGAGCATAAAGGCTCTGCTCCCCGGGGGTTGGAGGGGCAGCCCGCCAGAGTGAAAAAACTTCAGCCTCCCAGAGGCAGCCCCAGGGCGCTGGAAGCCAGCTCACAGCCACGGGGGAGTCTCCGGAGCTACACCCCGGGGAACACCGGGCACAAATTGGGGGAACAGCAGGGGACCTCTGCCAGAGTGAGCACGTGGAACCCAGCCCTCAGGACACACAGCAAGCAATGTGTGGTCTTTGGGCAGTCCAGGAACAGAAGCAGAGGGAGCAGGTAAGCAGGAGCCCCCAGGGCATGAGCCCATTGAGCTGAGGGAGGGGAGTGAAGAGAGACTGAAGAGCTCTGTCCTCTGCCCCTGGAACAGGACTCTGGGGCTCTGACCACATTCAGATCCTGATCCCAGTCTAGGCCCGCCCACAGAACAGCAGGGCCCCCCCACCTCAGCCCCGTGGCAGAGGGGGGCGCTTATGGTCATTCACAGACAAGGAGGGAGGACAGAGCCTCATACACTGAGACCCTTGTGGGAGTGTCCCAAAAGCTGAGGAAGCACCCCAAAACCAGGCTCAGGCTGGGAAAATGAACAAGCAAAGAAAAAACAGGAACACCATTAAGAAATATTTTTCAAGTGAGCCCAAGAAGGATCAAAATACTCAGTCTGAAGATGAGGAAGCACAAGCTCCTGCATCTAAAGACTCTAAGAAAAACAGAAATTGGGCTCAGGCTATGACAGAGCTCAAAAAAGACTTTGAAAATTAAATGAGGGAGTTAGAAGAAAAACTGGGAAAAGAAATGAGAGATGCAGGAAAAACATGAAAATGAAGTCAGCAGCCTAGTCAAGGAAATCCAAAAAAAATGCTGAAGAAAATAGCATGCTAAAAACCAGCTTAGGTCAAATGGATAAAACAGTTCAAAAAGTTATTGAGGAGAAGAATGCTTTAAAAAGCAAAACTGGCCAGATGGAAAAAGAGATAAGAAAACTCTCTGAGGAGAACAAATCCTTCAGATAAAGAACAGAATTCAGGGAGATTGGTGAATTTACCAAAAATCAGGAATCAATACTTCAAAACCAAAAATATGAAAAATTAGAAGAAAATGTGAAATATCTCTTTGAAAAAACAACTGGTATGGAAAATAGACTTAGAAAAGATAATTTAAAAATTATTGGAATACTTGAAAGTCATGATCAGGAAAAGAGCCTTGACATCATTTTCAAAGAATTACTACAGGAAAATTGCCCTGATATTCTAGAAGCAGAGGGCAAAATAGAAATGGAGAGAATCCACCGATCCCCCCAAGAAAGAGATCCCAAAAAACCAACCCTTAGAAATATTATAGCCAAGTTCCAGAACTCCCAAGTCAAAGAGAAAATATTACAAGCAGCCAGAAGGACACAGTTCAAATATCGTGGAGCTGCAGTCAGGATCACACAGGACTTAGCAGCAACTACACTGAAAGCTCATAGGGCTTGGAATATAATATACTGGAAGGCAAAAGAGTTTAGAATGCAACCGAGAATGAACTACCCAGCAAGGCTGAATGTCCTCTTCCAGGGAAAAAGATGGACTTTCAATGAACCAGGGGAATTTCAAATGTTCCTGTTGGAATGACCAGAGCTGAACAGAAGGCTTGATCTTCAGATACAGGACTCAGGTGAAGCATAGAGATTGGAGGAGACGGGGGAAATATGAGGGACTTAATGAGGATGAACTGCATGTATTCCTGCATAGAAAAATGATACTGATAATATTCATGTGAACCTTCTCAGTTAATAGAGCAGGTAGAGGGAGCTTTTATAGTTGAAGCACAGGAGAAAGCAGAATTCGAAGATAAAATATGGTGTTAAAATGGAGTCAATAGAAAAAAGGGAAATGTAATAGGAGAAAGAAAAAAGAGAGGGGGAAAAGGCCAAGATATTTCATATAATAAGATTTTTCTTTATTATCATGAGCTATTGCAATGATATGGAATGGGGGAAGGGAAGGGGGAATGAGGAAAACTTTGCTTTCATCAGAGGTGGTTAGGAGAGGAAACAGCATATATACTCAATGGGGTATAGGCATCTGGAATAAGAAGGAGAGAGCGGGGACAGGGGGAAGGGGGGATGTGAGTCATGGAGGAAAGGATGGACCATGTTGGGAGAATGGTCAGATATAATGCATTTTCTTTTTTACTTCTTGCAAAGGGCTGGGATTGGATGGCCTGTCCCGGACCATAGGGCCAGGTGGATGCTGGGCCTAAGGGATGGTATGGGGGCTCAGGGCTTCTTGGCCCCAGGACCAGGGATCTGTCTGCTGTGCCACTCAACTACCCTACAGCAGAGTCAGAGTGAAAGGAGAGAGAAAATATAGTACATGGTAGTGGAGAAATAAGAAAGGAGGGAGTTGCGATCAGCAATGGCAATGGTGGAAAAATATGAAAGTAACTTTTGCCATGGACTTATCATAAAGAATGTGATCCACCCGCGACAGAGTTGTTGGTGTTGGAAGGAAGACTCAAGCACATTTTTATTATTATTATTTTGGGGGGGGTTCAGGGCAAATGGGGCTGGGTGGCCTGCCTGAGGCTGCATAGCAGGGCGATCATTGGGTGTTTGAGGCCAGATTTGGACCCGGATGTTCCTGGCTCAAGGGCCAATGCTCTCTCCGCCACCCAGCCACCCCTACTATTATTACTATTTTATTTTATTTTGGGTCTTTTTTTTACTTTTTTTGGGGGGGAGGTTGCAGGGCAGTGGGGTTTGGGTGGCTTGCATGTCACACAGCTGGGTGATTGTTGGGTGTATGGGGCCAGATGTGGGCTCGGGTGCTCATGGCTCCAGGGCTGGTGCACTTGGTCATACCTACAATTATTACTATTATTTTTTTTAATTTTAATTTCTCTCCCCTTTACTTTATCGCTCAAGCAAGTCTATATTTATGGGGGGAGGGGGCATTTCATTTACTCTTAAACAAGAATATTTTATTAATGTAAAAAAACATTATTTGTACAAAATAAGAATAAATATTAAATAAAATAAAAAATAAAAATAAAAAACCAAAAAAATAAAATGGTCAAATGTTCAAACTTTAAAAAAAAAAAGAATGAATGTAAATAGGAATAGTTTACCTGCCAGTTCTAATGGAAGGGGAAGCAGTTTATGAACAAGGAAGAGATAGAGAACATTATAAAAAAATAAATTAAATTACATTAAATTAAAAAGCTTTTGCACAAACAAAACCACTCAGGAAACAATTTTTTACAACTACTGTTTCTGACAAAGGACTCATTTCTAAAATATATAAAGAACTGAGTCAAATTTATAAAAAAAAAAGCCATTCCCCAATTGACAAATGGTCAAAAGATATGCAAAGGCAATTTTCAAATGAGGAATTCAAAGCTATCTATAGTCATATTAAAATTACTCTAAATCATTACTGACTAGAGAAATGCAAATTAAAGAATCTCTAAGGTACCACCTCACACCCCTCAGATTGATCAGTATGACCAGAAAGGATAATGATCAATGTTGGAGGGGATGTGGGAAATCGGGGGGGGGGGGGGGGTGCACTAATGCATTGTTGGAGGAGTTGTGAACTAATCCAACCTTTCTGGTGAGCAATTTATAAATATGCCCAAAGGACAATGAAATGTGTGTACTCCTTGATCCAACAATAACAGTTCTGGGTCTGTACCCTGAAGAGATCATGAAAAGGAGTAAAAACATTACTTGTACAAAAATATTCATAGTATCTCTGCTTGTGATGGCAAAGAATTGGAAATCAGAGCGATGTCCATCAACTGGGAAATGATTAAACAAATTGTGGTATATCTATATTACGGAAAACTACTATTCTATAAGAAATCAGGAGGGATGGGATTTCAGTGAAGCTTGAAAAAATTTGCACGAATTGATGCTGAGCAAGATGAGCAGAGCCAGAAGAACATTACACAGCCTAACAGCAACATGGGGGTGATGATCAACCCTGATGGACTTGCTCACTCCATCAGTACAATCATCAGGGACAATTTTAGGGGATCTGTGATGAAGAATACCATCTGTATCGAGAGAAGGAACTGTGGAATTTAAAGATTATTATCTTCAATTTTTAAAAAGTTGTCTTATGTATTACATAATTTTGCTATCTCTAATATTTTCTTTCTTCCTTAAGAATCTGATTTTTCTCTCAACATATTTAATTTTGATCTATGCATATAATGGAAACAAATTTTAAAACTAAATCAGATTGCCTTCTGGTTGTGGAGGGGGGGAATAGAAGGGAGGGAGGGGAAAAATTGTAAAATTTAAAACCTTGCAAAAGAAGTAATTGGTAGGAATTCCTATTGTATATAATCGGAAAACAAATAAAATATTTATTTAACAAAAAAAAATTGAATGTAGCAAACTACCTTTGCATGTAATTGGAAAAAATAAATAAAATTACCAAAAAAAAAAAAAGAATACAAACATCTTTGTTGGTAAAGGTGAAATACCAATTCAGCTGTCTTCTTTAAAAAATAAAAAAGGGGGGCAACTAGGTGGCACAGTGGATAGAACACCAGCCCTGGAGTCAGGAGTACCTGAGTTCAAATCCAGCCTCAGACACTTAATAATTATCTAGCTATGTGGCCTTGGGCAAGCCACTTAATCCCATTGCCTTGCAAAAAAAACCCTAAAAAAAAAGAACTCTTTATTAAAACAATGAAGATTATAAAAATAAACCAATATTTCTAGATACTCTCTAGAAACAGGATATGCAATCAGAACAATAATTTTAAAAATATAAACATTTAGGTGCAATTTACTACTTTTCTCATTAATTGTTCATCATGTCTTCCCTTATCATTTGCCCTAGTAGCCTTCTGAATCAAATAACCTATTCCAGGTGTTCTTAACCTTTTTTTCATTTCTTGGACATCCTGGGCAGTTTGGTGAAGGGTAATGACACCTCAAAATAGTCTCAAAAATAATCTTTTTTAAATACATAAAATAAAATACATTGGATTGCAAAGAAAATAAATTATATTAAAATAGTTATTGAAAATAGTTTCACAGTTATCAGACAAAGTCCCTAATCCAGAGAGACTTTATTGTGACTAAAGCTCACCTTGACTTTTCTCCCCAGGTTTGAGTGGTTCTTGCTTTTTCAAAAACCAGGTTAGGTGTTGTTCTAGATCTAGTACCCTGTAGGAGACATTTCCTATGATGTAGTCAAAAGCAACTGAGGGGCCTAAGAGTTTCTGAGGCAGCCACTCCTGAAAAGTTGCTTTCTAAGAATAGATGATTATACAGCTATGCTCAGCGAGGAAAAAGCAACCAAGTAGAGAAAGCAAGTAGGGTCTCAAGACGCAAGTTTAAATTCATCTAGACAGCACTTATATACAAAGTCACTATAAGTACTATGGGTATGGGATGGTTTCCCTTCTCCTACCCTTATAGGAACAGTGAGAAGTGAGTTTCTAGGCACCCATTGAAGATAGTCAAAAAAGAGAGCAATTACTCATTTCTTTTATGACCTACTGAGTGGGTCAAAAGACAGTCTTATTTTATACAATTTCCTCCCCCCATTTAGAAGTAGTGCTGTGGATAAAGTGTTGGGTCTTGGAGTCAAGAAGACCTGAGTTTGGATTTGACATTACTAGCTGTGGGACCCTGAACAAATCACTTATCATTTGTTTGCCTCAGTTTCCCCAAATGTAAAATAGGGAAAGCAGATTTTCATGAGGAGAAAATGAGCTATTTGTAAACAGTTTAGTACAGTGCCTGGTGCTTTGTTGTTCAGTTGTTTAGTTGTGTTCACCTCTTTGTGTCCCTGTAGACCATAGTATGCTCTACTTTCTCCCAGTCTATCCAAGCAATACTATCCATTTTGGTTTTCTTTGCAAAGATTCTTTAGTGAATGCCATTTCCTTCTCCATGTACCATCTTTTCTCAGAACTCTCCATTATGATTTGTCCATCTTGGGTAATCCTACATAGCATAGCTCATAGTTTTATTTATCTACACAAACTCCTTCACCATGACAAGGTAGGGACTCAGGCCTGGGACATAGTAAATGCCTTTTTCCCTTCCCTTCCCTTCCCTTCCCTTACTTACCAGTGTGGAGCCAAGAGATTTTGGCCTCACCCCAAAATACCAAATCTTTCAGCCCTAAGCTAGTCCTTGTGGACCACCTTAAGTGAGATTCTGAAAAAGGGCAAATGTAGCACCAGAGGTCCCCAGATCCAAGGTGTTCATGTATTCTGACCAAAGTTTAAAGAGGTTGGGCGCTTATAACTTACTAAATGAATAATATGAAATAAAACTGGAAAGAAAGGATGGAAGCAAATTGGAAGATGTAAATGAAAAATGTATTGATAAAGTGATCTGGAGGGGGGTAGAACAGAAGAGCACCAAGTTGGTGGGAGGGAGGAGGAGGGTGTAGGGTCAGGTGTATTCTCATGAAGGAGTCTTGGGCTAAGTCTTTGAGGGAACTAGAGATTCCAGCACTTCTGGGTTCTTCCAGATCAAGAAAAGAAACTATTAACTAAATGAGTTCATATTTGAAGAAGTCAGTGCCGGTGGCTATTCATTTTGGTGGGTGACTAGATTCTAAAGAGCACCTTCTGATAAGATGCCCTTCTGAGTAACCTGTTTTCAGCAAACTTGTATACTGCAAAAGATTTACAAAAACATTTATCTTTTTGAGACAAAGATAAATGTAAAGTAGATGCTCAGTCATAGTTCTCTGACTCTCTTTAGATCTTTCAAAAAAGGTGCAAAAATACATTGATTTGGTGCTTTCTGTATATATTTTCTAAAATTCGACATTTTGAGCAAATGAAATCTCAAATTGTCTGATTCAAAAATGAAATATCTGTGTTATTACAGAAGGGATCTGGACTTAGAGACAGGGGCTAAATAAGATAGAAGGAATCTTTCATCTTTGGCTAGAAGATTTCCCTTTGACTGTTAATTCCAAATAATGATAAACAGACACAGAGACAAAGATAGACAGACAACAATAGAGAGAGAAGGCAGATAAACAGAAATAGAAAGGGAGAGGGAGAGAGAAAAACATAAAAAGAAGGGAGAAGAAAATAGAGGAGAGAAAGGGAGAAAGGGGGATAAATTAGGGGAACAGGAGAGGAGGAGGAGGGGAAAAGAAGGGGAAAAGAGAGAGAAATAGAGAGGGAGAGGGGATGAGAGAAGGAGATAGATAGAGAGGGAGGGAATAAAGAGATAAAAGGCAGGAGGGAGGGAGAGAGGGAGAGAGGGGTAGAAACCAAATTCAGAGGCATGATGAAAATTGGTAAATTCATAAAATTAGAATAGTGGATAGAGACATCTCCATTAACAAATCTCTTAAGAAAGGGCTTCTTTAAAAAGAAAAAAAGTTTTTCTTAAAAGATAAAAATGTACGGGAAGCTGAATGCTCCTTTTTTGCAGTTGCTCAGTAAAAATACTTCAGTGTGGGGGTTCTAGCACAACTGAAGGTAAACTGAAATGATCATAAATACACAGGTCTGAAAAATTTTCCTCTTTCATCCCCTCTTAATAGCCTCACTCCCTGTGGCCAATTAAAATTTAGTAGAGTCTGATAACCAGTCATTTACACTTGATGATTAATTGACCAATGTCACTTTAATTGAAACTCATTCTCACTCAAACATGTATTCGTGTTTTAAGCCTTTTATCTCTAATTGAAGAATGAAAGCTGTTTTCTCTAGTCAAAAGAATTTCAGACATCATCAAACAAGCAAACAGACTTAGATGAAGGGTAGAGTCAAATCTTGGGGAAGCCTTGAAGTCACAGGAAACCTACTCATAAATCTTTAAAATAAACCTGATTTATTCCTTATGAAAACCTGAGGACTGAAGGAGGACATAGTCTGATTCTTATAAAATGGAGGCTGCTGGTGGGTTACTCCCTGATTCCTGCTCATGGGGTAAGGAATCTGTATTTTATTTTTCTATTTCATATAGAATATAAAGTCCTTGAGGGCAGATATTATTATATTTACTTTTTTTAAATCTTCAGTCCTAGAACAGCGCTTAAGACATTGTTGATGTTTAATAAATGCTTGTTGAGTGACTGGCATCTTCCAGGGGTTTGGGCCCAATTTCCAGATTTACCTATTAACATGTCTTCTTCCTTCATGTCTTCTCTCTTTCTTTTTTTCAACTTCCTGATTTCCCCCATCCTTGTTCCCAGGATTTTCTTCCAAGGGAAAAAGAACACATATGGGGTTTAGAAAACTTGGGTTCCATTTTTAACTCTTTCACTAAATAGCTGCATGAACTTGGGGGGACACCAACTTCTCTGGCTGCCTTCATTTATCTCACCTGGAAAACTGTGGGGCTTGAACTAGATTTCATGGTTCTTACAGATGAAGAAATTGGGACGGAGAAAGTTAAGTGACTTGCCCATGGTCACACAGTTAGGAAGTGTCTGAGGTCAAATTTGAACTCAGATCTTCCTGACTCCAAGTCTAGTATTCTTCCCACTACTATACCACCAAGCTTTCCTAAGTCCAGAATTATATAATTCTGGCAAGTCCATTACTCTTCTGTAAAGTGAGCAAGTTAATGCATGGCATAAAAGGGCCTTTGCTATTCTAAATCTCTATGATGCTGTGAATTATCCAAGATAATTGGTTTTTGGAAGGTTGGACAAATAGTGTTAGAAAGGTGCCAGATTGTGGAAAGTGACATTTATCATATTATTCCCCTCCATTGACTTTGCACAGGCAATGGCTAGAATGTTCTCCTTCCCTCTCTTTGCTTATTGAATTTCTACCTATTTTTTAAAAATTCTCATTCAACCACTACCTCCTCTAGGCTTCTCTCAAAGATCTTTCTGCTCTACCTCATGTTTTCTATCTCTTTAATACATTCATTGCTCTAATAATGACCTATTTCTGTGTCTTGTTCCTTATGCTAATCTCCAAGGACTGGGACTAAATTTTATGTAAATTTTGTGCTCCCCTTCTAGAACAACACTCTGAATAAAGGAAGAATTTAATAATTTTTTGTGTGTGTTGTATTCCTCTAAAAGATCTTACTGTGATGCCTCTTCAAGGCATGTGACCTGGAAAAATGAATAGGCTGGAATATAGTGAAAAATTGCTGAAGCTAGGTCTTAATCCTCTGGATATTTGCTGAATAAGTTGTGGCATATGATTGTATTGGAATACCATGGGTGTGGAATACTACTGTGCTATAAGAAATGACAAGAAGATTGATTTTAGAAAAACATGGAGAACTTGAGTGAAATGACAGAGATGAAATGAGCAGAACTGAGAGAACGTCATCTTCAGTAACAGCAATATTATTCAGAGTAACTATGAATAATGAAGCTATTATGAGTTGTATGAACAGATTAGCTACAAAGAATTTAAGAGGGTAGATGCTTTCCACCTCCAGAGAAAGAATTATTATATGAAAATATGAATAGTATTGTTATACACACACATGCACACACACACTGGCACACACACAGACACATAAAAGGTTGGCCTTTTTAATGAGAGATTGAAAGGAGAAAAGGAGACAATTTGGAACTTGAAATGTAAAAAAAAAAACCAAATAAAATAAATGTAAAATTGAAAAAACTCTTTCAGACATTTAATAGTTTTGTGATCCTGTAAACTATTGATTTCCCTGAACCTTAGTTTTTCCAGTTGTAAAATGAGGAAATTGGACTAGCAAGTCTTCTAAGGTCCCTTATAGCTCTATATTTATGGTCTCAGATGACACAAGGTTCTCAAAGGTTTCAGAGCATAATCTCTGTATTATTTAGCAAATATGAAATTAATAACATGCACATGTTGTCTGAAGAGGAACAGCCTTTTTATTTTGAAGGGGCTCATCATCAAGATGAAACACCGAATAATGAATTTTTCAGACTGTGATTCTCCAAAGCCATTTTCTAATTCCAACTCCATCCCCACTGGTCAGCGTTTCCATTTCTACCTCAAGTTCTTTTTTGTCCTTCAAGTCCACACCCCATCCATTCCAGAATGCAACAGCTTCTAAATCCCACCACTCAGTTCATTTGAGTTTTCAGACTGGTGTTCCCTTACAACCCACCAAGAAAGAGAAGCCAATGCTCTTTCCCATCTATAAGGAGACTTCAGCAGAATATCTCAGCAATGTCTAGCATGGCAGATAGCCCCAAATTTTCACTTTGACCTGAGGGGATAGAATGAGAGTAAGAGACCTTAAATGGTTTGAAGTAGCAAGACAAGGACCTAAGTTGAAAACATTCTGAGAGCATCTTACCATCTGTCTGGCTAAAAAAGCATGCTGGTTGCCTTGTTAATATGCTATAATGAAGACTCTTAGATGTAGTGTCTGGCCTATTTTTATCCTGCCACACAGTAAGTTGTATGGTGTTGATTAGGCCTAGTGGGTCCCAAGCCCTGGGTCCTGCTTGCCAGTCCACTCTATCACTGCTAGAGACAATGGACAATACCTCATTAACAAATACCTATTTTGAACCTCATCTGCCCTAGATACAGTGGAATATACAAAGAAATAAAAAGACATGGTATTTGCTCTGCCCTAGAAAAGCTTAATGAATGGTGAGTAATATATATATACATATATATATATATATATGTATATATATAATACAGGACAGATATTCCCCAACCAATGGATTGTACTACAAAATTTCTTATGTAAATTCAGAATTTGAAGTGAATTTTCCATAGAGATAATGTTAGATTCCCAGGCCAGCCCAAAATATCTATCATTATAACTAAAATGTACCTGAAGCTAACAACATATAACAATATTCCTATGAGATTATCTGAGTTTGTTGGAATATGGAATATTAAACTTGGAAAGGGGAGAACTCAGGGGAATCATGATAAAAAAAATATTCTAGGGGCAACTAGGTGGTATAGTGGATAGAGCGCCAGCCCTAGAGTCAGGAGGACCTGAGTTCAAATCGGACCTCAAACACTTACTAATTACCTAGCTGTGTGACCTTGGGCAAGTCACTCAACCCCATTGTCTTGCAAAAAAAACCCAAAATAAATAAAATATTCTAACATTTGAAGGACTTGTGTATGGAAATAGAATTACACATTTTGCATAATCCTGGAAGGTAGAACTAGAACCAGCAGATAGAAGGTGCATCAAGGCAGATTTTTGACTTCCTAACAAATCATTAGATTAGATCTGACTAAATGAGATTAGAATAAGCCTCCTCTATGAGAAGTAAGAGGCTTGATGGCCACCTATCAAGCATATTATACAAATGATTCACATTTCATATAGAATTTGACTTAGATGATCTCTAAGGTAGAGGAAAGAGCATTAAATTTGATGTTAGAAGACCTAAGAATGAAACCTGACTTTTTTTTTTTTTCTATTGTTCAGCTATGTGACTTTAGATGATTCATTAACCTCTCAAGACCTCAGATTCCTCAATTGTAAAATGAGGGACTTGGAACTAAAGGATCTCTAAAGTTCCTTCTAACTACAATCTATGATCCCCATCAAAGATTCTGAACCTTTCACCCACTAGCCTCCCCTTGTTATTGATAGATCAGGGATTCCCTAAACTGAAATGGAGAGTAAAGAAAGGAGGGGAAGTTGAAAGGAAGCAGACACCTGGGAGAAGATCCTCCAAGAGGCAGGAATGAAGAGCTGTGGTGGATTTGGGACTGTCCGCTAATGTCAATTCCTAGAGGCACTTTTCTGTCTAGGTTGGATCCTGATCATCGCCCTCCCACTTTTCTATGAACTTTTCTATGATTGTCCTACCTAAGATAACCCAAAGTTCATTGGTATGAGGCTCTCTTCTCATTGTTGGATATCAATTCCCCACACCTGTGTGAGAAGTTACTCAGGTTGGCAAGAGAAGGAAAGAGATGAGTTTTCTCTTTAGACTTTCTCTGAGATTTTTCCAGTTTCTTCAACCTCCACAGTCATTTTGAGCACAGCTGGTAGGACAGAGTTGTTGAGAGCAGGAGAAAGCTACAATCTCACCAGTCTCTTGACTTTCTTAATATCTTACTGTTCAGTAATGACTTTGGGTGCTTCTGGCTTCTGGTTTCCAACTTCAAGAAAGAAGATGGATGATGCCAGTCTTACTTCAGGCTGTTAAAAGGAGAATAAATCTCTGGGGAGAAACCAACATAAGAGAAGCTAGTAGTATCCATCATGTCCCTATCCCAGTTTGCTACACTAGAGATTTTGGGAAATTTTCCCTGGGATGAGAAATGGGATTTTTTTTCTCTTGGTTGAACTGAGTTAACTCACTCCCAATGGGAGAGATCCTTTATTCTAAATTTTCTGGTGTATCAACAAAAGATCTATGTTTTCTCTGCTTTCTGCTTGGCTATCAAATTGGATAAATGGGTCTCTTTGCTACTTTTAATACTTTGTATTCATTGTGGAACTGCTATTTAATATGAAAGGAGTCAAGACTTGGATAAAGCTTCTCCTTTTCCCCTTCATGATTAGCGATCAGAAGTTTAGCTTGAATCCAGCAAACACGTCCTCTAGCCTGAGCTTATTTAAGGGAACAGACATATATATATAATTGTAACTCGATAACCACCCCCCCCAATTCTGAGGAGAGCAGAGTGGTCAAGCTTCTGATCCCAACTTCTGGCTTCTCTCCTGACCAGAATGAGTCTCCCTTGGAGAAGAGGGGTAGAGGGGAGTAAAGGCTAGGGATGTCTTTTCTGCCTCTTTGAGCTACACTGAAAATAAGGAATGACAGAATTTTAGAACTGGAAAGGACCTGAGAAGCCTTTGAGTGCAATCCATATGCCGCTTTAATATTCCCAATAAGTGGAGGCAGAATCAACTACCTCTCTGGACAAGCCATTCTGCTTTTGGCAAAGTTCAATTGTTAGGAAGTTTCTCCTGTCATGAAAAACCCAATTTGGCCTCTTTGTAATTTCCACCTCTTCTTCCTCCTCTGCCTTCTGGAAACACATAAATCCCTCCTACATATAAAAATACTTAAAGACAGTTATTATGTCTCCGCAAATCTTTTCTCCAGGTTAAACACATCCAGTTCCTTCGATTGAATCTCATATATTTTATAATATCAAGAATTGTCACTGTTCTGGTTACCTCCATCTGGACACTTTCTAACTTATTCAAGGTCTTCTTAAATTGTTTTGTCCAGAACTGAATACACTACTTCAGATGAGATCAGAGGGAAGCAGAGTACAGTGGAATTATCACATACCTATTCCTGGAAACTTTGCCCCTCCTAATGCAGCACAAAATTACACTAATTTTTTTTTGACTGCCACATCATTCTGTTGACTCATCTTAAGTTTACAATCCACTAAAACCCCCAGATCCTTTTTAGAACAGTCAAGTTAGTCAACAAGCATTTGTCAGCTTTTACTTTTAGTCAAGCATTGGGAAGATAAATTCAAACAAAAAGAAAAACAGTTCCTGCCCTCAAGGAGGAACTTATATTCAAACTTGTTATTGTTGAGTAGTTTCAGTCCTCTCTGAAAAACCATTTAGGCTTTTCTTGGCTAAAATGCTGGAGTGGTTGGCCATTTCCTTCTCCAGCTCATTTTATAAGACGAGAAAACTAAGCCAAACAGGGCTGAGTGCCTAGACCAGGATCACACAGCTAGGAGGCCAGATCTGAACTTGCTTCCAGGTCTGCCGTGCCATTTAGCTGCCCTTACATTCAAAAGGGAAGAAGCTAACACAAAACGTGAAGTTGAAAGAGAGGAGCTGGGGAAGAGGGAAACAAAAGCAACCCACACAGGAGTAATTGTAAGGAAAGTTCAGAATGCAGCCTGGAGTGGAAGGAGACATGGCTAGCCTGGGTCCTCTCCTTAAAAGGAGATTCTGGGGGCAGTCATCTAATCGGAGGGAGAAGCTACAGGGTCTTCGATATATGGATCCAAAGGCTGAAGTGAGCTCCCAAAATGAAGAGATTTCTGCAAAACTGTCTGTCCATGGCTGTTCTGCATTACAATCTGGAGAGTTATCTGGTGCCCAAGTGCAAGAGCTTACTTTCAATATTGTTGAATTTCATCTTCTTAGATTCAATCCAGTGTTCAAACTCAAGAATTCTTAATCAGGGATCCATGGATCAAGAAATATTGAAAGTAAGCTCTTGCATGAATGAGAAAAATAATACATACCTATTCTCATTAATCATTAACTGAAATTTAATATTTCCTTCGATTATGATTTTTTGGAGAAGAGATCCATAGATATCAAAAGATTGCCTCCCCTCTCAAAAAAGTTTACAAACTCTTGCTGCAGCCTGTCAAAATTCTCTCATTAGCTATCTCTCCGAACTTTGAGGAATCAGTAAATTTGCTGAGCATATCAATCTACCTATCTATGACTTGTCTTTGACTTATGAGAGATGGTCAAATGACCATTTTCATTAATTATTTGCTAGCATAATTAGCAAAATGATTAATTACCCAGAAACTGTATCAAAACTTTTTATATGTATGATACATTCATCAAGAAAAGTTAAGTACTCTCTTATTTATCTCCTCACTCATCTTGTATAAGCAGTTAGGTGGTACAATGAATAAGTGTGCCAGTCCCAGAGTCAGGAAGAACTAAATTAAATCTTATCTCTAACACTTACTTGCTGTGTGACCCAGGCACATCATTTAACCCTGCTTACCTCAGTTTCCACATTTGTAAAATGAGCTGGAGGAGGACATGGCAAAGTTCATCAGTATCTTTGCCAAAAAAACCTCAAATTGATATTCAAAATTAGTTGGACACAACTAACATCAATGTTAAAATTCCATGTTAGTCATTTTTGTGCTGCCATTTACAGTGTAATAAACATTTTTCCTTTATAGGGAAAACTGAAATTAAATAAAAATTAAACAGTTCTTTCCATCCTGCTCTTGCCAACTTATTGTCCTAACCACTCTGAGAAATGATCCCTATTCCATTTTTGATACTCCCTTTCCTGCCAACATGACTAAATCATCCCTTTTTATTGATCATAGCTTTTCTTACTAGGTTTAGTTTCTGAGATCTCATATTAACAATATTTTTATAAAACCATACTGCATTTTTATATCTTCTATAATTTTTTTATTAAAATTTAATTTGGTTGGTGAGTTACCTGTGCATCCATATCACTCTCTTCAGACAAATCCAATTTTTCCTCTCCATTGAAATTATCTCCCTTTGTGTCTCCCAGATTTTAATCTTTAAATCTCCCATTTCTCCTGGGCTAACTTCCTCTGAAGCATTTTATTCCAAGGAATCCTTCTTATCCTTCCTCTGAACTTGATGAAATCTACTTTCCTAAAACATAGGATGCATTTTAGAATTCGACTAGTTTTCCTCTTATTTTTATCACTGACTCTAGGAAAGAGGAGCCAATTCTCCCCCAATATTCACATCATAACCATTCCAGCAACCAATTCATCCTTGTTAGTGAGAATCAGATACAGAGTTGAAAGTCTCTTTTTTGGTTCTTCTGTCTTTTTTGAAGGAGGAAACTATCATTAAGACAAGTTAAGAGGTTAATATCTAGTCTCATGGGTAGGGGAGAAGAGATGAAGAGAGAAGTGAGAGAGAGAGATAGAGACAGGGAGACAAAGAGAGTGCCATGCAGCACCTGTTTGGCTAATTGAAGTTATTCCAGTAGTGCCATGTTGTGTCTCTATCTCTCTTTACATCTTCACTCAAATTCTCTCTAACATGCTTCCTCTCTCTGGTTCTGGATTTCCTCAAATGACTATACCTTCTTAATATGCTACCTATTTCCTCACCTTTTAGCTATAATTTTTCTTTTGAATAAATTATACACATTTAGATCCATGATACACCATTAGTTTTATTCCACTCTCAGTGGAACCTATGGGGTCGAATGTGTCTCCTTGCATTGTGACCTCTAGATGGTCTTTGTTTTCTAAATTTGGGGTGCTTGAGTTTTTGGATTTGCAAGACAATGGGGCTAAGTGACTTACCCAAGGTCACACCGCTAGGTAATTATTAAGAGTTTTTCTATTATGTCCTAGACACCTGCACATGAAAGATAACATACTTATCTATTGTTATCAGGTTGACAAATAGCAACTCCTAGGAAGAGAATAAGCAACTGCTACTACTCATCTTTTCTCTCTTTGCCCCTTAGTGGATGATCTCTAGCCTTGTGGCTTTATCTATTCAACAAACTTATTAATAATTAATTCTTACTATTAATGTAATATTTATTGTTAATATTCATGTAGAGTAATACAGGAGGCACTAATATAGATTTAAAAGGCCCTTTATGACTTAGAAGGCAGTTATCAAGAATTGCTGCAAAATTCATGAATCAAACTGGTGATGATTTATCTAAATTTAACTAGATTGGTTCTTAATTTCAGGGATATAATACATCACTGCATCCCTATTTGAAGCCTTTCCAACTGCTAGAACTTGTACTCCACTGGTCTTTGAAAATACAGGATTACCAAACATGATGAGGTATTGGGACAGTGTAGGAGTGGGGAAACTTTTTTTCTGCCAAGGATCATTTAGATATTTATAACATCATTCATGAGTCATACAAAATTATCAACTTAAAAATTAGCCTGCTATAATTGGTCAAACATTTAATTAATTCGTCCCTAAAAAGTTCCTAGATTTATTGAATTTCAAGTCTCACCTGCAATTGCCTTGGCAATGCCAGACAAATGATTTCTCAGGCCTTATGGTCTGTATTCCCCATCCCTGGAATTAGAGAGTTAATGACTAATTTGAATTAGAATGTATTAATAGAATGTATTGTGTACTCATTTTTACCATTTCTTCTAATTTAGTTGATCTTATTACTGTTTAGTAAATAATTTAATTATCTACAGGCAATTGCCTCAAGAATGATTCCCATGCCCAAAAGCAGGTTTTTTTTTTTTCTCCTTTAGGACCATCAATTTCACTTTTTTGGGTAAAGTTGTCAAATGTTTGCCAGGCTCAGACATGTTCCAACTCTTTAAGAAAGCTAGGTAGCACAGAAGTTAGAGTGCTAGGCCCAAGTCAGGAAGCTCCAAGTTCAAATCTAGCCTCAGACCCTTAGCTATGTGACATTTTAAAAAATTGTATTTTTTTCTAAAAAAGAAATCATTTATAATTTACAAATATAAACCATCAATGTTTAGGTCATCCAAGAGTGTTTGGGTCTCAATCTTTTGTAATCTTGTGCATTTTTTTAATTGTCCTGTTCATTGACTTGATTCATCCATAAGCAACAAGGCATAGTGGAAAGAAAGCTGGCTCAAAATTTTTTCTTGGGTATATAAAGTAGATGTGTGACCCTAGGGCATATATCTCCCCCAGTAGTTCTATCATCATCAGGGCAGCTAGGTGGTGCAGCAGATAAAGCACTGCCTTATAGTCAGGAGATTGGGAGTTCAAATCCAATCTCAGATATTTAACTCTTTCTTCCTTGGGCAAGTCACTTAACCCTGATTGCCCCACATCTAGGACCATCTCTAGTCATCCTGATTCATATCTGGCCACTGGACCTAGATGACTCTGGAGGAGAAATTGAGTCTGGTGAATTAGCACAGCACCTCCTCACTCAAATCCAATTCATTTGCTTGTCATGGCATCACCACCCTGATGTCCATGGTCTTCAAAACTGAAAGACAAACTAGTTCTACCATCTGTAAAATGGTGGTATTAGTGTGAACCTCCAAGAGTCAGGATCAAATAATGTGATACTTATAAAATATTTTGCAAATTACAAAAAATTGATATTCCAGATATTTCCATTTTCATTGAAATAATCTTGTTAACATTTTAATGGTTTATGGGAATAACAGAACAAAATGTTTTAACAGAAAACTTGGGACCATACCAATGATTATTTTGAAAGTGAACAATAAATTCTACAGGAAGAGATAAGGCTCACAGTATGAGGAGAATACATGGTAAAATTCAGGAGGAGAAACAAGGAGTTCCTTCCTCTTTGGAAATCTTAGAAGTATAACAGCATTATAGACTAAATGCAAAAGTGGTTTCTTTTTTATTTAGAATATGATTTATTTTATTTTTTTATTTTGAACTTAAATAAAAAGAGCATCTTTATATACACTAAAAAAGAATTTTTATGAAACCATGAATCTTCTTTTAAATATATATATATATGTAATTAATTTGCTTATTTTTATCACTGCCCTGTTTGCCTATGCTTCCCTTTGAACTTTCTTCTGGTTTTTTTCCATGTTTTAAAAATGTTTCAATGACTCTTTTTCCCCCCCTTTACTATTGCTAACCCTTCCTTCCAATATGAAATAGAAGGGGAGAAAAACAAGTAATCCTTGAAAAAAATAAGCACAGTTAGTGAAAACAAGTCCATACATTGGTCATGTCACAAAATACACAACTCTTTCTGTACTTCGACTCCATCACCTCTTTGTAGATAACATACTTCCTCTTGAGACATAGCTAGTCATTGTAGAGTTCATAAGTCTTTCAAAGTTGTACTTCCTTACAGTTTTGCTATCCTTGTATAATTTTTTCTCCTGGTCCTTTTCACTTCATTCTGCATCTTTTCATATGATCCAGCATTCTCTGAAATTATTTTTCATTATATTTCATAATGCAATACTAATGTTCATATACCATAATTTTTTCAGACACTTTCTGATATGTTCTTTTAAATTCTAATTTTTTTTATTTCTTTGTCCCCTCCTCTTTCCTCCTTTTAATTTCCCTTTAAGGAACAGGAAATTTATTTTACTTTTGGGACAAAAATTTTCCCTCCTGGGCATTTTCTTATAGTCAATCCCCCCCCCGCCCCCATTCAGTTTTACTTGTTTCTATAGCAATTTTTTCCTATGTGTTCAACCTGCCTTTGTCCAATTTAAATAAAAGATCCATCTCATGCCTGCTTCCACCCTTTCCTCTATGTTGTACATTTTTTCTCACATACCCCAGTTATGAGAAATAACAAATTCTACCCTATTCTTCCTCCTTTCTCTGCTGGTATATTGCTTCTACCTTCTCTTATCTTTCCCCTCTTAAAACCCTTAGACTAGAAACAACTTCATGCCAGGCCATTTGTTTTTTTGTTTGTTTAATTTCTTTAATACTTGATGAAAACATTCAGAGATACTTGTTTTTTTCTTCCCCATTAGCACATAAGCACTAAAACATAATACAGTCTCTTATCATTGCTTAAATTAGTTTACACTTCCAGTTTTCTCCTCTTAGGTTTGTATTTCAAAGTCCCTAATGGCAAAATGTGGCAAGTCACAACCCTATTTGCATCAGTTTCCTCATCTAGAGAAGGAGCTGGAGAAGGAAATGGCAAACCCCTTCAGTATCTCTGAGAAGAAAACCCCAAATAGGGTCTTGAAGAGTTGGCACAAATGAAAAAAAGACACAACAAAAAAAGCAGTTAATAGCATGTATTTCACAGAATTGCTATGAGAGTCAAATGAGATAAATATTTGTAAAAAAAATTTTACAGGTCTGATACATAGAAAGTATTCTGTAATTACTTAAAATTGTTTATTCCCTTCACCTCCCTTCCCTTTCAACTCTAGCTTTTTCATCCAAAATGCTCCATTACATTTAAGATCCTATTTTTTCCTCCTCTATATTATGCTCAGCATTGTAAAATTGTTATTTTTAATTGTAAACCTCTATATTTTGCCTTTTGGAATATTGTATTCCAAGATATTTCCTGTATATAGTAGAATCTGTCAGGTTTTATTTAATTCTTAACATGGTTCTTTTGTTACTTGAACTCTTTTTTGAATGTCTACAGAATCTTATTTTTCTTTGACATGGAAACTCTGGATTTAGCTACAAGATTCCTGGGACTTTTCCTTTTGGAATTCCTTTCTGAAGGTATGCTAGATTCTATCTTTGCTCTGACCTCTGGTTCCAAGAGATCTTGACAGGCTTTTGTTTTTGTTTTTTTTGTTTGGGGTTTTTTTTGTGATTGCTTGAAACATAGTGTTCTGATATTTCAGGGAAACCAATAATTCTCCACTTGACACATGTTGGTCAGGTGTTTTGGGTATTAGTTATTTTACATGTTTTTCTAGTCAGTCAACAGATACTAATTAAAGAAAGGCAAGATAGTTTCTGCCCTCAAGGAGTTCATAATCTAATCAGGGAATCAAGTAAATAAGTGATATAGAGGATAAATAGGAAACTAGCAAAGGAAAGGCACTAGAATTCAGGGAGATTGGGCAAGACCTCCTTTTAAAAAATGAGATTTCATCACAAACACACTTAATAGAAATCTGTCTCAAGAAATCTATCTTACCCTAGAAGAAAGGGATGGGATAAGGGGGAGGGGGGGAGGAAAGGGGGTATAGGCAATAGAAGAGAGGGAAGACTGTGGGAGAGGGTATTCAGATACAAAACACTTCTAAACAGGGACAGGATGAAAGGAAAGACATAATGGAATAGATGAGAGTGGGGAGGAATAGAGTGGAGAGAAATACAGTTAGTGATAGCAGCTGTGGGGAAAATAATAAAGCAGCTTCTCTGGTGGACTTATGATAAAGAAAGCAACTCATCCCAGAGACAGAACCACTGGAATCTGAACACAGACTAGAGTACACTTTTTTTTTTTGCTCTCTCACTATTATTATCTTTTTGGTGGGGAGCAGGGTTTATGATTACTCTCACAGCAAGATTATTGTGGTTGTATAAAATAAATTTAAAAAATTAAAAAAATAAAAAGGGAGATTCCAGTAAGGACTTGAAGGAGACAAGGAAAGCTAGAAGGTAAAAACAAAGGGGATGAACATTCCAAGAATGGGAGACAGCCAAAATAAAATGCCTGGAGTCAAAAACTGCAGTATCTTGTTCATGGAACAACAATAGAAGTTGTTTTTTTTTTTTTCTTTTAACTTTATTTTATTATTTCTTGCAGTTTCAGAGTCACTGATTTCTATTTGATCTTTGCTAATTTTCAGGGAGTTCATTACTTTGATATGGTTTACTTACACTTTTTCCTCTATACTAGTTTCCTTCCAAATCTCTCCTCCAGAGTTTTTATTTCATTTTTTTAAATTTCTTGTTTCATTTTTTTCTTGGTGTCCATGTAGTCTTAGTCAGAAATCCATGTTTTGTTTTGTTTTTTTCTTTGAGTATCTCCTGAACAAGATTTTAGAATATCTTTGGATCTTTAATACTTTTTACATCTCATCTTATCATCTACATGGAAACGAAAAACCAACCCAGAATCTTGCCATTCACCTTGTGTTTTTCAATAATTAATTAACATTTATTAAGTGTATATGTCCCAGGCATTATGTACTAAGCACTGGCAATACAAATACAAAAAAAGAAAAGAAAAGCCTGTCCTTGAACTCAAGGAGATCACAATCTAATAGAGGAAGACAATGCAGAAATGTCAACTGAAGATCTGGGGGGTGGGAGAAAGTAACTAGGGGCTTCGTGAAATCAGAGAAATTCCAAAGCAGCACAGGCAGGTAGGGAATGAGATGTCTCTGCTGAGCTCATTCCTTAACCAGAGGTTTTAGCATTTGTGACTCTGCTCAATTCTTCATCTCAAGGGATTCTTAATGTTAGGTGACAGTGAGTGCACTTCGATGATTCTAGTGTCCAGAAAAATGAGAAAGTGTGGAGTAGCTATCTTCAAGGTCATCCAAATAGAGGTTAAAACCAAGTGCTTTGCCAGCTATGCCTTAGTTTACTTTTTCATTTTAAAGAATTTGAAGTTTTACTCTGAGGTGAAAACTAACTCCATTAGATATTGCTGCTCATGTAGGTACTATGTAGGGGATAATTAGCATCCTAAGAATCAAAACTGTTATCCCAAATGTGGACTTTATGTGCCAATCTGTGGTAGAGCATTCCAAGCTCAGATTCGTCTGATCAGTCACTGTAACTTGATTCCAACATAATGCCAACATTTTGGTTCTCTTCAAGAATGAATATCAACAACCGACCACCCAACCAAGATTAAAAAACTCCTAGCTGCTGAGTGTTGACACTGGTTCTGTGACCTCAGGCAAATTAGCTTCTATGGACCTCAGACACATAGAAGTACTGTCTAGGACTAATTTCCTGGCTGATGAAATCACAGTGCCTTCTATTGTGGCTGTTATCATAAGCTATAACAAAGTATCTCAGTTTAAAGTTTAGAGCATTTATTTATTTAGAGTAGGGAGAGATCTTATAAGTCACTCTATAAATAAAAGTCCTAGTCCCAAAGTCTTATTAGATAATAACCAAGTCTAGATTTTTTATCTCTTCCGCTTTCATTCCTTTTCCTTTCTTTCTTTCCCATTTTCATCATGGCAGTAACAGACTTGATCTCACTACAGCCTTGACATGCCATTTTCTTTTCTTTTTTTTAGTTTTTTTTGTAAGGCAAACAGGGTTAAGTGGCTTGCCCAAGGCCACACAGCTAGGTAATTATTAAGTGTCTAAGACCGGATTTGAACCCAGGTACTCCTGGCTCCAGGGCCGGTGCTTTATTCACTACGCCACCTAGCCTCCCTTCTTTTTTTTTTTAAAGATTTTATTTTCAGTTTTTCGATTTTTCCCCTAATCTTACTTCCCTCCCCCCACCCCACACAGAAGTCAATTTACCAGTCTTTACATTGTTTCCATGTTATACATTGATCCAAATTGAGTGTGATGAGAGAGAAATTATATCCATAAGGAAGAAACATAAAGTATAAGAGATTGCAAGATCAGACAATAGGATATCAGGGTTTTTTTCCCTAAATTTAAGGTAATAGTCCTTGGTTTTTGTTCAAACTTCACAGTTTTCTCTGGATACAGTATTCTCCATCACAGATAGCCCCAAATTGTCCTTGACTGTTGCATTGATGGGATGAGAGTCCATCAAGGTTGATCATTGCCCCCATTGACATGTCATTGTCAATCTGCAGGAGCTTGTTCCTCTTTGTGCAACCCTTCCCCTCGCTGGCAGTGGGCTCACGATATTGATGTCAGACTTGTTAGTGGGGACACCTGATTGATTTAGCCCATAGTAGCTTAGAAAGCCCAAGCTTCATGGGTTCCCCAATCTCAGCTTTCCCAGGAGCAGAGATTATAGGAGCATTCCAAGACACCAGCCAGAGTCTAGTTTCAAACCTTTTTTTGGAGTCTCAACTGGTGCTTTAACAATATGCACTAGTCATTCCTGTGTAAATAACAAAATTAAAACTGTTAATCCTGGGGGTTTGAAGACTCTAAGGCATGCAAGCCATGATACCTTGGAGTTATGGAGATAGGAAGCAATGATCTAAATTCTACAGAAATGCACCTCCTTTTTTCAAGGAAAAAAAAGGTGAAGATCAAAGTTAACTAAAAGGAAACTAATATGGAGAATCTGCTCTGATGCTGAATGCTTAATCAGTGATTACTTAATATGGTGTGTGAAAATGAGGTCAAATTTGTTTCAGCACATGTTAAATCAAGACTCAGGCATGTTTTACCACACCAGTCAGCATTGTTCATTACACAGATAAGTTATGGCATGGAGCTCCTCACTGTATTTGAATATGAATTATTCAAAGTTAAGCAGTATTTTGTGGAAGTTAAAAGTAATGTGAGGGCACAATTAGGTGGCACAGTAGATAGTGCATCAGCACTGAAGACAGGAGGACCTGAGTTCAAATCCAGATTCAGATACTTGATATTTACCAACTGTGTGACTTAACCCCATTGCCTCAAAAAGTAAAAAAAAAAAAGTAACATATTTATTATAGTTTTAAACATCAGGATTTTTTTTAACATGATATTTGTTATAGTTTTAAACATCAGGATTTTTTTAAAGTACTATATAAACTGGTATCAAAAAAGCATGTTTTAAAAATTTAAATAATTGAATGGTTTTAGATAATCATTTTAAAATTTTATTTTTAATAGCATAAACAAGTATTTCCATAACACAGTATAATTATTTTAAAAAGATGATTGAGAGGCAGCTAGGTGGCACAGTAGATAGAGTACTGGCCCTGGAGTCAGGAATACCCAAGTTCAAATCTGGCCTCAGACACTAATTACCTAGCTGTGTGACCTTGGGCAACTCACTTAATCCCATTGCCTTAAATAAATAAAATTTTTTAAAAATTAAAAAAAAATGATTGCACATGAAACTTCAAAATCTACTATATGCAACTTATTAGTCCTTTTATAAAAATTATATATATATAAAATTATTCTATTTATCATATTTTCTCTTTCTTCATATTTCTTAAGTTAATTTGGGTTTTTATAGTTATCAAAATAATTTGTTTACTCAAAGTTCATCTTAAAATATTATTGCTGTTATTGTATACAATGTTCTCATTTCAATTTTTCATTATTTTGTGCAGGTCTTTCCATGTTTCTCTAAGATCATTGAACTCATCATTTCTTATGGCATAGTAGTATTCCATACAATCATATACTACAAGTTGTTCAGCCATTCCTCAATTGATAGGTAGCCCTATAATTTCCAGTTCTTCGCTACCTTAAAGAGTTGCTATAAACATTTTAGAATATATAGGTTCTTTTCTTTTTGTCACATTCATTTTTGGAAATAGATCTAGTAATGGTATTGCTAGATCAAAGGGCATTATAGTTTAATAACTCTTTGGACATAATTTTAGATTGCTCTCCAAAATAGTTATATTAATTTACAATTCCACCAACAATAAATTAGTGGCCCAATTTTCCCACATCCCTTTGAACCCTTTTTGCTTTCTCTTTCAGTCATTTTAGCCAATCTGGTAAATGTAGAGTGGTATCTCACTTTGCCTTTTCTAATCAATAATGATTTAGACTAATCTTTATAGCATTTTATATGACTATAATTTGTTTTACTTCATTATATTTTAGATATTCATTTAAAATTTTTAATAATTACATCCCAGTTTGGGGCAGCTAGGTAGTACAGTGGACAGTACTAGACCTGAAATCAAGGAAAACTCATCTCCCTGAATTAAAATATGGCCTCAAACACTTACTAGCTGTGTGGCCCTAGGCAAGTGACTTCACCCTATTTGCCTCAGTAGCCTCCTCTGTAAAGTGAGCGGGAGAAAGAAATGGAAAACCACTCCAATTATCTTTGTCAAGAAGACCCAAAATAGGGTCATGGTCAACTGAAATGAACAACAATAAACATTTCAATTTAATTTTCTTCAAATTTTTTTTATTGGCTCTATTTTTTTAAGGGAAAGGAATCAGCATTAATAGAACTCCTACAAAGTTTTGTGCTAAATGTTTTTCATTAAGACTTAAACGTTATTACATTACAGTGTTTTATATCACGAATTGATGCTCACAAAAAATCCTTGGAATAGATGCTGTAATTATCCTCATTTTATAGTTGAGAAAACTAAGGCATAGAGATTAAATGACTTGCCCAACATCACGCAGCTAGTGTCTGAGGGTAATTTGAGCTCAGGTCTTCCTGACTCCAGACCCACTGTTCTTGCTACTTCATGCCTCGTTATAGTTAATCCCACCTTCTTTTGGAACTCTCCATTCATTCCCAATTAAAAACCAAGAGAAAGTCCCTTTAAAAAACTGTAATAAATATACATAGTCAAGCATATCTACACATCTGGGTCAAAAAAATATATCTGTCCCTATACCTGGGTCAGTCACCTTTCTGTCATAAGGTGGGTATTTTTTTTTATCAAAAATCCTCTGGAGAGTTATTGCACTCATCAGAGTTCTTTCAAGAATATTTTTTATTCAGTGTTGTTGACGTTGAATAATCTGATCTCATGATTCTGCTACCTTCACAGTTCATTCTATCCCAGATTCTCTGATATCTTTCATCAAGTATTAACAATGATGTAACCTGGTTCCTTTTTATCTTTTCAGTCATCCTACATATTCCTCCCCTCCATATACTGATTCAGGCACACTGGTCCTCCAGTGGTTTTCCTAGCACAGGATATCTCACCTCAGGGTTCAATGGCTATGTCCAATGCCTGCAATGCTCACTCTTTCTCCTCATTTCCATCTCCTGGATTCCTGGAATTTCCCCAAATTTCATCTCAAATATCATCTGAAAGAAACTTCTTCTAATCTTTTCCTTAGTTTTTGTGCCTTCCTTTTGAGATTAACCACCCCTATCAATTTTTCTTTTATGTATCATTTGTACATAGTTCCTTGTATATTTTCTCCCTTATTAGTTTGTGGACTTCTTGAGAGTATGGATGGGTTTTTTGTTTTTTTTTTCCTTTCTTTGTATACTCAAAACTCAGCACAATGCTTTACTTAAATACAAGTTGACAATTTTTTTTGACTATTTCCCCATTGTCTCAGAGACAACCTGAAACACCCACCTTTTGTGGTTCAGTCATGTCCGACTCTGTGACCCCATAGACTGTACTCAGTCCATGAGTTTTCCTTGGAAAAGATACTGAAATGGTCTACCATTTCCTTCTCCAGTGGATTAATGGAAATAAAGCTTAAGTGATTTGCCAAGGTCACATAGCTAGTAAATGAGCCAGATTTGATTCAGGTCTTCTTGACTCCAGACCCAAGATTCAATTCACTGAGCCACTTAGCTGCCTCCAAAGATAGTTAGGTACTAAAGTCATTTTTCTTTTCTTCTCCCCTTTAATCTCCCCTCTTCAGAATCAGACCTTTCTTTTTGCTTATTCTCTCCAAAATCAATCCTCCCTCTTCCTCCTTCTTTTTCCTGCTGTGCTCGATCTATTTCCACAATAAACTTGTCCAACCCCACCACTGTCCATATCAGATGAGTGAGGTTCACTGGTTATTATTTGAAAATACTAATGTGCATATCTTTTGTCCCAGCTACTACCATCTACACCAAAAAAAAAAAAAATCAAAGACAGATAACTATAAAGCACAAAACTATTTATAGCAACTCTTTTCATAGTAGTCAAAAATTGGAAACTAAAAGAAAGTCCACTTTTTTGGGTAATGGCTATATATGAATGTGATGGAACATTATTGTGTTATGAGAAATAACAAAAGGTTCAGTTTCAGTGATAACTGGGGAGGCCTCTATGAACTGATGTAGAAAATGGAAAACATGGAATAGAAAACTTGAAAAATGATTCATGTGACAAAATAAAGAAAAACAAATTTGAAAGCTTTTAGAACTTTAATCGATTATCTGTGACTGCAAAGGAATAAAGCTCTAACATGGCTCCCTTCTCCTGCTAATATATAAAGATCTGAAGAGGTGGACGAAATTCTAACTTGTGGGAAGAGAATTGGAGTTGGAACCATATCACATAAAGAAATGTGGACACTTGGAATTAAGAAACAATACTCTCAGGAGGAAGCATATGCTTGTTTTCCAATTCCTTGTTCTCCAAGGAATTATGATGAAGATCAACAGGTGTTGTCAAGAAGGAGATTATCCTGGAAGGGTCAGAGGGAAAGAAGTGCCAATGGTGATATTTGAGGATTACATTGCTAAGGGGTACTAATGTAGCTATGTGTTGATTTGATAACAAGAAAGATCTCCCATCTCTCCAGAAAATGTATTTAGATGATAACCACACCCAATAGTTGTCAAAATAGAAGAGTACTACCCATTCTTTTTGATGATTCACATGAGCACAAAAGATATTGAAAGGAGGAACCTTAAAAATTTTGTCAAAGATCACAAAGTTTTGGGCAAGAGAATGAAGACCTGAAAGACACAGGTGGCACTGTCATCAGTGCTACTGATTGAAGGCAAAGGCTTCAGTAAAGAAAGCCAATTTAGAAATTTTGAAAATAAACAGCTGGTGAAGAATATGATAAATGAGAATCAGATCTGAATTTCTAGACCATAGCTTAAAATATAGGAATGATAACCTTATAGCTAATTTGAAAGTGCTGCTAAAACAAAAATTAAAATAAAAGAAATGTAAACAAGCTGTTAAAAATGTAAATGAGCTGTTAAAAGTCTTATAAATATCATTTTAAAATGTCAAAGTAAACATCCTTTTCAACTGTCAAAAGGTAGCAAATATGGTGAGATATAAACAATATTCAAAAAATTTAATTTATTATAGCTTATAAAATGACAGGCCACCAATCTTGGAGTTATTTAAAAACCATTTATGTGGAATTAGATCAACTGTTTAGGGAAAATGCCAAAACCAATATTTAATTAGAAGACACAAAGATAACAATATGTATGTAATTATAGCAGCTCTAACACAACTGGTTCAAATGAGCTATATACACTGTGAAAAATTGGCAAATAAGTTAAAGACATTGTTGATAGTCATGGCTTAGATTAGGTTAACTAGTGCAAAGCAAGAACCTTCAAACATTATACTACTATCAAGTAAAAAGACATGGCAATAAAGAGAAAATGCCAATTTAAGAGCATAAATTCATTACTGTAGATTATAAGCAACATCACTTCATACACATTAAAAAATAAAAGACAAAATGAGCCCTGAGAAAGGCTAAGACTAAATTATGGCAAATAATTCCAACACGTAAAGATAATAGTATAAAGGGAACATAAAATACATACAAAATGGAACAAATGTGCCAACATTGATAATGGTAATTTGTCTTCATTAATGATGGTGAAACCATCTACCTCAGTAACCATGGTATTATGTGAGAAAACTGCAATGGCATTTAAGATTTTTGTCAGAAAAAATATCTAGATCTTAACCATTCTGGAGAGCAATTTGGAATTATGCCCAAAGGGCCATAAAACTGCATACCCTTTCATTTAGTGCTATCACTACAAAGTCAGCAATTTAAAGAGTTTAAGAAAAGGAAAAAGAACCTATTTGTACAAAAATATTTATAGCAGTTTTTTGTGATAGCAAAGAATTCAAAATTGAGAGAATCCATCAATTGGGAAATGACTAAATTAAGTTGTGGTATGATTATAATGGAAATGACAAGCAGAATGATTCATAAAATATGGAAAGACATGAACTGATGCAAAGTGAAATAAGCTGAACCAGGAGAACACTGCCAAGGTAACAATGATATTGTACAATGATCAACTGTGAATAACTTTGTTATTTTGAGAAATACAATGATCCAAGACAAATCCAAATGGCTCATGTTGAAAATTGCTATCCACCTCCAAAGAAAAAAGCTGTTGGAATCTAGATGCACATCGAATAATACTTTTTTTTTACCTTAATTTTTTTTGGTATATTTTCTTTCAGAACATGTCTAATATGGAAATGTTTTTCAAGTTGACATATGTATAATCTACATTGAGTTGTTTGCCATCTTGGAAGTAAGGGAGAAAACTTGGAATTTAAAGTTTTAAAGAATGACTATTGAAAAGTATTTTTGTGTGTAATGGGGGGAAATTATTTAAAAAAAAAAAACTGGATCTGACCAAATTCAAAAAAGAAATCTCGTTGGAGATGAAATGATTTTAAAGATAAAAAAAACAATTTTTAATTTATCAAAAAGAACGAAAAAAGAAAACAGATGTGTGTATATGTTGATAATGGTAATTTGTCTTCATTAATGGTAAAAATGGTGACCAAGAAAATATCAGAATTACTGACCTACATACCTTTGTCCCTATTATAAAAACTTTTATTAAAGATTTATACAGGGGCGACTAGGTGGTGCAATGGATAGAGCACCGGCCCTGGAGTCAGGAGTACCTGAGTTCAAATCCGGCCTCAGACACTTAATAATTACCTAGCTGTGTGGCCTTGGGCAAGCCACTTAACCCCATTCATTGCCTTGAAAAATCTAAAAAAAAAAAAAAAAAAAACACAAACCTATCCTTTTTGAGTATTTGTGTATAAATCTTTTTTTTTAAAGGTTTTTGCAAGGCAGCGGGATTAAGTGGCTTGCCCAAGGCCACACAGCTAGGTAATTATTAAGTGTCTGAGGCCGGATTTGAACTCAGGTACTCCTGACTCCAGGGCCGGTGCTCTATCCACTGTGCCACCTAGCAACCCCAAAAGGATAGACTTTTATTTATGGCTACAAAACATTACACATTCACAAATACAATGGAGAAGAACAGAAAACACAAGTTCTCGTGTTGCTTTATAGCTCATTAAAAATATATATACTTAAACTGAAGGGTCTCCTCCAAGCAAGTATTTTCCATGCATATGATATAAACAGTTGACAACACAAAATGACAGGAGTATGGAGATAACAGTTCAGTTATTACCTCCTTACCAATATCAAGTGAGAAATAGGTCAAAGCTCTTGATCAATGCCATGGAGGTTGTCCTGGGCAAAATTGAAATAGAAAAGATGGTACCTATTGATAGTAAAAGTCTCCAAATGATGCAGTTGGCATTTAATTCACTGAACTAAGCCCTAGAATACAACAAAGTGTCCTCAATGATATCCAAGTTTTCTTAAAGGATTTGGGGTAGCCACCCACATTGGAAAAAGATGAAAAATGCATTTTGCCCAAATGTCACAAGATTAAATAGGTAGCCTCAAGTTTATCAATACATTTATTGGGCAAGTCCTGGATATCACCAATAAGCCAAATCCAGAAGCAACCAAAACCTAAATAACTGCTTTTAAGAAACTATGTTTCAATGATACGAAATAACTGCCACTAAAGACCATATTTTCAATTAAAAATATTTTCTAAACATTATTTTGGGTATCATGAAACACTCTCAGAAGACTCTACTTCAAGTATATACAAAGTGCTTTTATAAATCTGAAAGAATTTGTAAGTAAGCTATTGTGAACATTAGAACTTATTAGATAACTTTGGGCAAGCCACTTGACCTCTTTGGGTCCATTTTCTTGAATATAAAATACAGATGATTTCTAAGGTTCCTTATAGTACTAAGAATTCAGGATTCTATAGTGGTTGAGGCTTTGTCAATTTGACAATTCTGTCAAGTGACAAAGGACACAAAGGAAGCCAGAAGTCTTTCACCTCCAACTGACCTGACCCAAGAAAGAAGGGGAGCTCCCAGTGTGTAAGTTATGTAAAGATGACATTGACAGTCCTACTCAGCTCATTGGCTGCTCTAAGAGTGGGACAGACTTGCACCCTTGACACCAGTTCCTCAGGCAATGCCCCCAAATTCCAATGTGGTTGTGCCTCTGCTTGGCTTGATTTATAATGCCAATGTGGATTCTCTTATTCAGATTAGTTACTTCAGAAAAAGGACAATTCCAAGTTGTGACTTCAATTATTCTAATCATCAGAGTAACTATTTATATGAAATAGGTTCATAGCCTTGCCACTCTGAATAAATGGAACACATTGACCTTGCCTATTTGTTCCCTAAAAGTGTTTTCTCCAGCCAGACACAGACATCTATTACCTACTTATCTCTCTGCTGGAGCCCATATAAACTTGCTAATATTTTTGTTAAACCCCCTTAGTATTACAAATGAAATTTCCTTGCATTTTCATTATCTTTATAAACACAACGCACAATCTTTCCTTTGGGATAAATGACACCAAAATTCTTGGGCTTTTAAAAAGAGGATAATGACATGCCTAAACAGAAGTATTTATATCAAACATTGGGACTCTCAAGAATTATTTAGATCAAATTTAAATTCAATGAAGCAATTTTTAAATAAACATTGTGTTGATAACCATGCCTCTAACAATGTTAGCTCTCAGCTGTTTGTTCCTAAGACTAATGAAGAGTCAGAAATATTGGTCTGTTCTCCAAATTAGACTCATTCTAGACACGGTTGTTTCATTATTAAAAACTATCACTTTCCTCTGCCATTCCTTTCACCCATAATCTCTTCAGACAGCTAAAGAAATGATATAGTACATCTCAGTGAGTTTGAAGAAAAGTTCAAGAATTAAAAAGTCTGATATATGAGAGGGCAGATTAGAAATGCTTCTTTGAAAAGAGATAAACATAAATAGGATACTGCAACTTTAGCTTAATGGAATAGTAGCAGGAGAAATGCAGAACAGCTTTGTCCACTAAAAATTTCCTTTTATAGACATGAAGGCTTCATTTGGGATTAAATGTTTAGTAAATATAAAAAAAATTCAACCTCTATTAATATCCTTCATGAAAATTTTCTCACTGCAGGAAGCCTGCATAAATTCTTTGCCTGGCAGAATATTTCCTTAGCATTTACTTTCCACTCCACTATAAAAGTGTTGGTTTCATTTGCTCAGTAAAACAAGAACAAAGGAATTGGACGAGGAAATCAAAAAGCTACCACAGTAATGAAACTAATAGAAACACAGGAATGAAAGTAAAGAATTTTAAAATAATTTAAACATAATATAAAAGAATCACTAAATAAGAGCATCTAATGGAAAAGTATAGGCAAATCTGCCAGCAAATCAATTTCTAACTCAATGTTTTTAAAGGAGCTAAACCTGGAAAATGAGGGGTTAAATTACTATCTCCAAGGTTCCCTTATAGCTCAATGTTCTATTATTTTATAACTTCTATACTTTATATAAGTAAGCATGCAGGTAATTCAAAATTCTAGTTTAACTGAAAATCAAGTCTTTTCATCTTTGTGGGCTTACCATGAGTCTTTGTAGTTTAAAAAGAAAGTAGCTTTATGCTTTCCTCAGACTAATGGGCTTCTTGACTATTCCAGAAATGATAGTTGAAATTTCAACTTGGAGTTGTTGGAATGTCAACTTGGATAACATGATGGAAGGAACCCACATTTTCTGCTAAATCCAGTTAAAAATTTAGCTACTTACTAGAAAATGTTTGAAAATGTCTTTTATGTAACGCTGGCCCTTACACAAAAGTCCTTGTGTTACGTATCTATAAGATTACATGGTACTTCTGCTTGATTGAAGATCCCTCAGAAGTGCAAATTTAAGTTCTTTGAAAAACTGGAGAACTCAAAGAATATCTTCATGGAGGGCAATAAAGTAGAAGATTGGAAAGATAGGTAGGGGTTGAAAATAAAGCAAAAAAGAAAATGCCTAATGCTGTTGCTGGGCAATTAGGTGGCACAATATAGTGTTGGTCCTGGAATCAGAAGGACCTGAGTTGAAATCTGATCCTCATACATTTACTGGCTATGTGACCCTGGGCAAGTCATTTAACCATGCTTGCCTTAGTTTCCTCATCTGTAAAATGAATGGAGAAGGAAATGACAAACCAATCCAGTATCTCTGCTATGGAAACTTCAAGACAGAGTCACAAAAAATCAGACATGACTGATCAATAAAAAAACAAAACCTGGTTGAAGATCCAGCTAAGAGAAAACAGTGGAAATTGCTTGATAACTATTTTCAATTATTTAATGGATAATCAAAGAAAATAAAAGGTCTCATTATGCTACATTAGAGAACTAGAAACAATAAACAGAAATTAGAGGCAGATTCAATGCAAAGAAAAATGTTAAATCATTATACCTGTTCAACAATGGAATGGACTACCTTCAAAATTAGTCATCTAGTTTAAACATTTCGACTGATGAGAGCTGTCACAGGTAACAGAAAATATCCTTGAACTGATTAGGAACTTGCAGTAGATAACTTTCTAATTCTTCTGAATGTATTTTGCATAATTCTTTTTTTTTTTTTTAGGTTTTTGCAAGGCAAATGGGGTTGTGGCTTGCCCAAGGCCACACAGCTAGGTAATTATTAAGTGTCTGAGACCCAGTTTGAACCCAGGTACTCCTGACTCCAGGGGCGGTGCTTTATCCACTGCACCACCTAGCCGCCCCTTGAATAATTCTTTAAAATGTCATATATGGGATCAGTTAGGTGGCACAATGAACAGAGTACCAGCCTGGAATCAGGAGGAACTTAGTTCAAACCCAACATTATATATGTAATACTTAGCTATATGACCTTGGGCAAGTCACTTAACCCCATTGTAAAAACTAATGTAGTATCTATAAATATCTGTATTATCTATAAATATCTACAAATATCTATAAATAATAAAATACCTATAAATATATAAAATATAGATACATATCACATATGGAAAAATATTGACTCCATTATTTAAATTAATAAAAAAGAACTGAAAAGGATATTCAAAAGGAGAGAATAGTTCAATCATCTGACTGAAAAAACTCAATAGGTTTCTGGAAGAGTAGTTTGATCAACTTGAAACAATAAGAGAGACATTTTATAAGCAAAATTTTATTACAAAGCTATAGTTCTATTGCAATTTCTTTCAAGTTTATTCCAGTTGAATTTGGTAAAAATTATTCATAAACATCCTTCACAATCATTTGCTTAGAGTTTGAAAAGAATACTATTTGCCAGGCATCTAGCAAACATGAACTTTAAAGCCTTTGATTTTACTAGGTACAGTGGCTGGATTTAATCTGCTCTATATCTCAGTCTTGTCTACTTGAACACTGTTTTTATATAACTTATAAAACTATGTTGGGGGCAGACCTTTCATTGTAGATTCTATTTTCTAAGCTTGAGAACTAATGTTCTCTTCTGGTCAAAAATGTTATTTGTCTTAAATCTTTTTGAGGAAATGTATATGAGGTACAAATACATTTTTTAAAACCTCAAGAAATAATACTCATTAATTTTAATGTACAGGCAGGAGTCTTGACATAAAATAACAGCTTTGTTGAAGGGTCAAATTGAATTAGATGTCAACGGTTTTTGAAGATACTTTGGGACATCATTAAGTATGGAAAATTCCTGTACTCTTCAACTATGAGTCTAATTAAAGCTTTAAAATGAGAAAGATGTTTCTTTTGCTAACCATACAAGGTATTTTATTTTAATAATTTTTTTTATCTGGTAATAAAACTGTCAATAAAATATTCACTATTACATTAAATTAAACTTGACAGTAAACTAATACATCAGATACTACAAGTTGGGATACCATTCATTAAGAGAAAGCAGAGTCATGATTAGTTTTAATCTCCAAATATGCCCTTATTTAAGAAAAAAAAAACTACACAGGGCAAATTACTGTTTTTTCTGACCTATCCTTACAATGCTCAAGTTTGTCTTTTAAAAAAAATTAAAATTTCTGGATGAAGAGTTATTGTTTAGGAGTTTAGTTTAAGAAGTATAATTATATAGAAACTAATTAAGGTCTCTTTGTAGCTACATTTAAATATATGGAAATACCATTAAGTATTATTACAAACATAAAAACAACTGATGAAACATTTGAAAAGAATCCTGTTTATTGAAACAAACTATTATCAAATAGCGCTAGTACAGAAGTTTTCCACATAGGTATGGTGAGCAAAGAGGGAAATGCCAGTTTCAAATTTTTCACTTTAATCAATGTTAAAGAATCACTGCTACCAATCACTTAGCCATATGCATCCCAAGAGAAAACTAAAGTTCTCTTATTTCTAGTTTTGGTTGTGGGTTTGGTTTTAAATTTTTTACACTTTTCTAATCTCAACTAAATTTTTACCTGCATGTTAATTATGTGGATCTGCAAACTTATCTACTGTGCATGGAAGAATCATAGAGATGGAAACATTCTGATATGTGTATTATTGTGGTGGGTACTATGCTAAAAGTCAGGGTCCTGAGGGGAAACCAAAAAACCCCTCTACTTCAAATTCAAACAAAGCTCTGAGGATTTTAGTAGTGAGGTGATGAAACTTATCATGTTCTTTCTCTAGGATACAACATTTCAGAAAGAGATCAGGGAAGAATGAATTAGATGTTATTCAGTTGGGTAAAAAAGTTTCTAGAAAGGGGAAAAATCCTAGTCAGTGAATGAGATAGCTAGATCAAGCCAATCTGTTCTATAAACTTTTCCTGAAAAGAGAACATTAAACTTGATATGAACTTCTGAAATGTTGTCTTTCTATAAAACATTTAATTTTCTCTTCAACATCTCAGTACCATTTATCTGGCATATTATCTATAAACTTAACATCTATCTTCAAGTCAGCAGTTTTATAAACACTACCACTACAAAATGTCTGATGGAAACACAATTTCAATCACAGATTTAATGGAGACATACAAATATTGCCAAAACATAATGAAATTCTTTTGAAGTAATATGATTAAGTCTATTGATTTGAACACCAAAAATCCATGCCCAATGGGAGGAAATTTCATCTTCTATGCAGTGAACTTGATATTTAGGAAAGCACATAACCCATGAAAATAAACATATATCTGAAAGATATAATGGAGGCTTATCACTGAATTGAATCCCAACTGACTTTTTAAAAGAAACTTTCAAAAGTGAGAAACCTGTGATACTCTTGTTATCAACTCCTCAATATCTTTATAACCATAAATACCTATTACTGCAATTCTCTAACTACCAAGAATGGGAAAAAGACTGTGATCCACTTCATTGCTTTTTAAATTACGATGTTGAAGCACTCTTTTACAATGTTTTTTACATCCTAGAATTCCAAAAAAATGGCAGGGATAGAGAGCATGAAGACACGTATGGGTTAGATGCAAAATGATTTTTCTAGCAATTCAGCTGGAGTGCCACAATCTAGTCAATGGAAAGGCTAAGAAACTTTTCCTGGTATGCATCCCTGTTTGCCAATTAAGCCACTGCTTTTCACATTATTTCATGAATCCTTAGAGGTATCACAATGAAATCAGAAGATTTCCCTGAAATAAACTGTAGTTAGAGACATATCTTAGCTGTCTGTTATATCCCCATTTCAGATCAGGAGCTGGAATTCTAAGACATCAAAATACAACAAAGTTCTATACTTAATGATTTCAAAATATACTTCCTTCAAAATAAGGATTAGTTTAAATTTTCATCTCTCTGGTGTAAGAAAGAATTCAACAAAAATACTAAAAAGGTTGTATGTGACTTCACTCTGTTCTAAACAAAACACAGAACTCAAATATCCCTATTTACAAGAATGAACAATTAACAAAGTAAACAATTATGATTATAGTTACACATTTATTTTTCAAGGGTAACACAAAACATGACATTAACCCTGATTAGAAATATTGGCAGTTAAATAAATCAAGGATTAGTGTCTAAAGCCAAAACTAGGAAAAATTGGGAGGGCATTTTTCATTTACTAGGGCTTCCAGCCAAGATAAAAACCAGTTTTCTAAAACTACAATGAGTCTTCCCAATAGTCATGCAAATAGAATCATAAGGCATATATGGAATTATTATTCCTCCCTATGATGACATCTTTAATGAGTACTTAACCTCTAATATACACAAAACAAAACAGCAGTCAGAAGTAACAAAAAGAAATGCCACATTGGAATAAAAATCTCATCTTTTAAAAACTAAAATAAAGTTGCTTTAACACTGTCAAAATTATTAGAAGGTAAAAGGTGTTTTGTTGTTATTGTAAACATTATAAATATTGACAAGGAAGTTATTACTGAGAGTTTGTTTTTTGCCAGGAAATACTTTTGAAACCATTTGAGTCATGCCAATTGACTAATATTTTTTGCAAACATTTCCATCAAGTAATCACTGAAAACACAAATTTATAATTATTAGTAAAAGTTTAGAAAAATACTACACTTAGTTAATTTTTCAAAAATATTAAAAATATTACTGATAAGAAAATATAAAACTGAAGTCTAAGCTTTAGGCTGCATGCAAAACAAAACTGTTTTAGCTTAACCTATGTTTGACTTGGCTGATGCTGTCTTCAGGTGTAGAAGTAACCAAAAATCGTAACACAAAACCAACATACATTTGGGGGTATTTTTTTGTTCTCTTTGAAAACAAAAAGGGAAAGAAAAATCAGAAAAATGTAGGGAGGAAAAGGAATGACTAATATTATATACATTAAAAGCTTACCTTCAACTAGTGAAAGACAGTAGGAAGAAATGGGAAGAAACGGGGTGAAATTGTGATACATGGAAGACCTACAGTCTGACAAAAAAGATGTGGCATCTCTGTCCATGAAAACCTACAGAAAAAGGAAACTACTATATCTCATATAGTTTGGATATATCCTTATATGAAATGGGGGAAAATAGTCATGTTAGAGTTAAAAGGATGACATTACAAGAGTTAAACCCAGAGTAGTAGAAGATACTGGGCTAGATAAACCTTTAAATTCTGCTGAAGTTCAATGATTGATTGATTCTACTTTATGCCTTGGGCTGCTTTTCCCTAGGTCTTGGGCAAAAATCCTCCTCAAGAGTGATTCTATTTTGCTTTTGTATAATAAATAAAATATATTTGAAATACAAACCCTTTATATATTCAACAAGAATAACACAGCATATATATATATATATATATATATATATACATATATATATATATATATATATATATATATATATATATATATATATATATGAATGATATTACCTTATTGTGGACATCAATGATGCCTTAAAAGCTTTAAAACTGAACATATATGTATATTGGTGTGTGTGTGTGCATGTGTGTATTTCTTATGTTAAAGTAGTCATTACTAGGCTAGCATGTTATGATTTGTAAATTATTCAAATACATTTGATTTTATTAAAATTCTAAAACATTTTAAATTTATATACCTTAAATAGAAATAAAGATAAGTGTTTAAATTGCATTTAAGCAATGCATTAAAAAATGCAGATAGGGAAGAAAACAAACTTATTCTGAGTCAAAACAGCATCCTAAAAGTCAACCATTTTTTTTTTTTTGCCTCAGATCTATAATTAGGTGAAAGTTGTTGTAGATTATTGTTTATAATTCATAATCTATGAAATCTATGAGGGCACTGAGAGGTTAGATAACTCACCTGAGGTCACATAACTAATATGTGTCAAGAGCCAGAGCTGAACTTGGGTTTTCCCAACTCCAAGCAAGTCCTCTATCCACTATGCCATGATGCCTCTCAGTTTGGCCAGAAAAAAAATCATCTAAGTGTTTTAATTTGTTCTAATCAAAAGGCCAAACATTATAGACATAGATTTTATCAGGTTCTTTACTAGACTGAAAACAGTTAATAATTGTCCTTGTTATTTTAAAGTCATTACTGACCTTTTTATGGGGGGGGGAGAACAGGAACAAAAGATAAATACACACACACACACACACACACACACACACACACACACAAAAAGGTACACGCACAAGACAAGCCATCGACCAGAGCTCTAGAGGCTGAGGTTCACCGTCTCTGGACTCAATTTTCCACCACTCAAGCTGTGGATCATTGCTATCATGTGAGAGTGTTTGTTTAGTTCCTCTTGCTGCTGTTTTACCAAAGTCTCTCTCTCTTCCAAACGACTTTCTAGTTGTGCCTTTTGAACCTCCAGGGAGGAAGCCTATGGGGTGAACAGAAATAAAAGTTTAGTGTGCTTTTTCCTGATAGATATATTAGAATGGCCATACCTGCTTGAATGTGGAAGGAAAGGATCCATAAGAGAAGGAAAGCTAGATAGTAATGAAGATAGAGCACCAGTGAAGAACTGAGTTCAAATCCTGTCTTAGAAGCTTACAAGCTATGTGACCCTAAGTCACTTCAATTAGCCTGCTTTGTTTCCTCATCTACAAAATGCAAACAATAATTAAATCCTCCTTCCAGGGCTGTTGTAAAGATCAAATGAGATAATATTTGTAAAACGTTTTATAAAATTTTAAATGCTAATTGAATGCTGGCTATGCATTTTGACATATAATGTCAATTTTAATGTTTGATTAACCTTTCTATTATTTTGGCATGAAAATTCAAACTCATACCCTAGCAAAACAAAATTTTGTTAAAAAGTGTAAATGGATATACATTATATAAATTACTACTGCATACAGCAGAATATTTAAATAGGCATCAGTAGCTGAACAAGGGCTTTGGTCTGGTTAGGCTTGGGGTAGTAGAGAGGACTTCTAATAGTATTCTCTAGTGGGACAGTGATGTTAGAGAGCTTCAAGCTGTAGATATCACCTCCTTTTTCACATAAGTGGTAAAATAAGGAGTCAGCAAGTCATGGGTTTTGAGTTGCAGCAACTTTTTTTTAAGTTCAAACAATTAGAGTAAGAGAACAATATAATGCAATTTTCTGAGTTGGAAGTCACTTGTATCTGAATTTGATTTTTCACTACTTCATTATGTGTTATCAGCCCAAGCATATACACCAATGTGTCCCTTACTCATTAAGGAGTGGCAGTGACAGAAGGAGACAAAATAACACCTAGGTTTTCCTAAATGGTCGATTGTCTCAGTCCTTTTCTTCTTCCTTCCTATCATTTCCTCTAACTTGGTGACTATTTTTCAAGGTTTTTTTTCACTTTTTAGAATCAGATTACTAACGAAATGTGGTAATGGCTCAACTACGCTCTTACTTTGCACGATTTTTTCTCCAGTGACTGTAAATGATAGCTAATAAATTCTTACCTTAATGCTTAAGTCTTTTCTTGCTTGTTCTGTTCTATTTAATTCTTTTTTCAGAATTTCAATAGCTTCTTCCCTCTCTTCTCTTTCTTTTTGCAAAGCTTTCAGTTTTTCCTCATGCGCTTCTGTTTTTTGTTGTAAATCTTTGGAAAAATTTGTAGAAAACATGAATGTTCTATATTCAACACTGATATCATGATGTAGATTAAATGATTATGGAAAAAAGTGATTATGGGCTTATCAAACATGAAATTATAAATCTAACTAATAAATATTTTAGAAGACTGGCTTAAGAAGGTTAATACCAGAAACAGTATAATGAAGTCTGAAAGAAGAAAAAACTAGCATATTCATCATTCATTATCATAAAATATGGACCCTTCAACTTTAAAGGATTCAATTTAAAAAGTAGCTTTACAGACACAAAGCCAAGATGGCAGCATGAAGGCAGGAATTCCAGGAAACTCATCCCCCAAAGTACTCCAAAAACCTTCAAATTATGACTCTAGCCAAAATTTAGAGGGGGGAACCCACAGAAAGATTGAGTGACACAATTTCCCAGATCAAGACACCTTAGAAGTTCTGCAGGGAAAGTCTGTTCCACTAGGACCGGGGATTGGAAAAAGCCACAGTTGCAGCACAGCACAGTCAGGTTGAGCGCCTGGGTTGGTGGCAGAGGCTGGTTTCCAGACCTCTTGGCCCAAGGAGCATTAGAGAAAGCCAGAAGGGGTGGTGAAAGAACTCTGCTGCACCAGAGTGAGTGGAGCTCCAGCCTCAGAGCAGTCCTGTGGTGAGAACCTGCAGCAGGAGTCAGCAGTCACCTAGCACATCCTAGATGGTAAGGGGGTTGGGGAAGACTGCAGAGGTCTCTCTGCTCTCCCTAGGGCAGGACTCAGCTGTTTGCCCACACTCAGATCCAGGTTGCAATCTGGGCCCTCACAGCACCACCATAGATGAGCAAGGACCCTCCTCAGAGCTCCAAGGCAGAGGGAGAGGGCCTGAACACAGGCAAAGAGAGCAGTCAGACCCTGTCATAAGACCTTAAGGTCTCTGTGATTTGTCCCAAACCTCCTCCCAACCTGAAAGCCTTGGAAGTGTGGTAAATCAGTCATAAGCTGAGGAAATGAGCAAACAACAGAAAAAGAAGAATCTGACCATAGAAAATTACTTTGGTCCCATGAAGGATCAAAATACATATTCAGATGATGACAAAAATCAAAGCTTCTGTATTCAAAATCTCCAAGAGCAATAGAAAATGGGAGCAGGCTATGGATGGGCTCAAAAAAGACTTTGAAAAACAATTAAGGGAGGTAGAAGAAAATTGGGAGGAAAAATGATAGTAATACAGATCAATCATGAAAAACCAAATCAGCAACTTGATGAAAGAAATACAAAAAAATATTGAAGAAAATAACATGTTAAAAGCCAGTTTAGCTCAAATGGAAAAAAGCAACACAAAAGGCAAATGAGGAGAAGAATGCCTTAAAAAAGCAGAATTGGCCAGTTGGAAAAGGAGATAAAAAAAGCTCTCTGAAGAAAATAACTCCTTCAAATGCAGAATGGAACTAAAGGAAGACAATGACTTTGCAAGAACTCAGGAAGAAATAAAACTATGCCAAAAAACCCCAAAATTAGAAAATGTGAAATTAGAAATGTTCATTGGAAAAACAACTGATGTAGAAAACAGATCTAGGAGAGCTAATTTAAAAATTATTGAGCTACTACTTTAAAGTCATGACCAGGAATAGGGCCTGTACTCCATTTTTCAAGAAATAATACAGCAAAATTGCTCTGAGATCCTAGAAGCAGAGGATAAAATAGAAATTGAGGGAATTCACCAAACGCCTCCTGAAAGAGATCCCAAAAGAAAAACTTCCAAGAATATTATAGCCAAACTCCAAAACTCCCAAGTCAAAGAGAAAATACTAAAAGCTGCCAGAAACAAACAATTCAACTACTGTGGATCTATGATTAGGATCACACAGGATCTTGCAGCATCTAAATTAAGGACTCCTAGGACTTGGAATATGATATTCTGGAAGTCAAAAGATCTTGGTTTACAACCAAGAATCAACTAACCAGAAAAACTGAAAATCCTCTCTTCCAGGGGAAAAGATGGACTTTCATTTTTTAATTTTTTTAATTTTAATTTTTTTTTAGATTTTTCAAGGCAATGAATGTGGGTTGCCCAAGGCCACATGGCTAGGTAATTATTAAGTGTCTGAGGTTGGATTTGAACCCAGGTACTCCTGACTCCAAGGCCGGTGCTCTATTCACTGTGCCACCTAGCCACCCCAAAAATGGACTTTCAATGAAACAGGGGACTTTCAAACTTTCCTATTGAAACAACCAAAGCTGAACAGAAAGTTGGATCTCCAAATAAAGGACTTGGAGGAACCATAGAGGAGGTGGATGAGAAGAACTAATTATGAGGAACTTAATGATATTGAACTGTTTGTATACCTGCATGGGAAGAAGATACTGGTAACTCATATGAACTTTCTCATTTATAAGAGCTGTTAGAAGGAGCTATATAGACAAGGCACAAGAAGGAGCTGAATATAATGGTATAATATAGTAAAAAGATGGAGTCAATGGATGATAAAGGAAAGTATTGGGAGGAAGAGAAAGGAGAGGAAGAAGGTACTACGATATTTCACATAAGAGTCAACAAAAAACTTTTTCCAATGCAGTGGAATGGGGGAGGGTGAGGGGGAATGAGTGAGCCTTCATTCACATCAGAAATGGCTCAGAAGTTTATGACAAAGGAAGAGAAGGAGAACATCATTCAAACAAACTAGATAATTTTGATTACATTAAATTAAAAAGCTTTTGCACAGACAAAAGCACTGTAAACAGGATCAAAAGAAATGTAGTAAATTGGGTAACAATCTTTACAACTAATGTTTCTGACAAAGGACTTGTTTCTAAAATATAGAAAATTGAGTCAAATTAAAAAAAAGTCATTCTCCAATTGACAAATGGTCAAAGGATAGGCAATAGCAAATTACAGATGAGGAGATCAAAGCAATCCATAGTCATATGAAAAATTGCGCTAAATCATTACTTATTAGAGAAATGCAGAAGAAAAGCTTCTCACACCTCTCTGACTGGTCAATATGACCAGAAAGGACAGTGATCATTGTTGGAAGGGTTGTGGGAAATCAGGGACACTATTACATTGTTAGTGGAGCTGTGAACTCATCCAACCTTTCTGGAGAGAAATTTGGAACTATGCTCAATGGGCAACAAATAAGTGTATCCCCTTTGATCCAGCAATACCACTACTGGGTCTATACCTTGAAGAGATGATGAAAAAGGGTAAAAATATCACTTATACAAAAATATTCATAGCAACTGTTTGTGGTGGCAAAGAACTGGAAATCAAGTAAATGTCCTTCAATTGGGGAATGGCTTAGCAAACTGTAGTATATGTATGTCATGGAACACTACTGTTCTATTAGAAACCAGGAGGGACAGAAATTCAGGGAAACATGGAGGGATTTGTATAACTGATGCTGAGCAAGATGAGCAGAACCAGAAAAACATTGTACATCCTAACAGCAACATGGGGGTGATGATCAACTTTGGTGGACTTGCTCATTCCATCAGTGCAACAATCAGGGACAATTTGGAGCTGACTGTAATGGAGAATGCCATCTGTATCCAGAGAAAGAACTGTGGAGTTTGAACAAAGACCAAGGACTATTACCTTTAATTTAGAAAAAAAAACCGATATCTTATTGTCTGATCTTGCTATTTCTTATACTTTATGTTTCTTCTTTAAGGATATGATTTCTCTCTCACAACATTCAATTTAGATCAATGTATATCATGGAAGCAATGTGAAGACAGACAAATTGTCTTCTGTGGGAGGTAGGGGGAGGGAAGTAAGATTAAGGTAAAAATTGTAAAACTCAAAATAAATAAAATCTTTAAAATTAAAAAAAAAATGACTCAGAGAGGAAATAATACACACACTTAATAGGGTATAGAAATCTAACTCACCCTAGAGAAAAATGAGAGGAAAGGGATGGGATAAGGGAGAACGGAGGAAGGAAGAAGTGAGTAGGCAATAGAAGAGAGGGAAGATCATGGGAGAGGGTACTCAGATACAACACACTTCTGGACACAGACAGGACAAAGAATGGAATAGAGCGGAAGGAAATGCAAATTGTGATAGCCAAATGTGGGAAAAACATTGAAGCAACTTCTCTGGAGGCTATGATGGGGAAGGAAACTCATCCCAGAGACAGTCACTGGAATCTGAACACAGACTGAAGTACACTTTTTTTTCCTCTCATTATTCTTGAGGTTTCTCGTGGGGGGGGGGGAGATTATGGTTACTTTCACAAGATTATTGTAAAATATAAAATAAAAAAATATTTTATTGGATTTTCCAACTACCAAAAAAAAAACTTTACTTATCTACAATTCAACCTAGTCTAGTAATAGTTGCAATACATGTTGAAATTCAACTTCCATGATTAACCAATGGACATGTTATACACAACTAAAAAGAGACCCAAGATTTAGTCTCTAAGACTTCTGACTGCATAAGCTAGCTTGTTTCTCCCATTTTGATGCCATCCACTCTTCCCAGTCTCACACATCTAATCTCCCATAACCAAACTTCATTGTAAATGCCACATCTCTTCCCTTGATCTCCCTTCATACAAAGTGCAGTCAAGATAAAACGTAAGAGCACATTTTAGAAAGTTTTGATGTAGGAAATTGTGGGTAAGAAGACTTGTAGGAGAAAAGAAATAAGAAAATTTCAGAAAGGAGTTTTAACATGGGTAGTGATATTTCAAGGGTAAGAAAACTGGGCAAGCAATGTGAAAGCAGTAGATCTGTAATCAGACCACTCAAGCTTGAATCTGCACTGCTACTTATTACCTGCTAGATGAGGTTTCCTCATCTCTAATGTAGGAAGATGTGAACAGATGATTTTTCTAAAATCACTTTCCAGTTTTAGAACCTATGCTGATCAGTGTGTTGACTGCTCTTTCTGTGACAGATTTACGCACCCTATTATGTAGTTCTATCGTTACCTAGTACTGCCACCTACTGTTATTTTTTGCTAAGCATCACAAATGTAAGAATTTTTTCCTCCCAAAACTCTTGTGAAAATATACAAAGCTCACCTCAAAACCCCACTTCCTTTTTTGGATATATAAAGTAATAACATTTTTTCACTGTCCTATTGTGATACTTTTGACTCATCTGATTGAAATAAACCTTATCGATACTGTATTACATATCAAGAAGATACCCTGAAATCTTTAAAAATATTTTTTAAAGCACTGCCCATTTTCTAAAGGCAAACAAAGTCCAAGTATACATTTCAAGCTTTAGGCCTTGCATGAAGAACTTCAAATAGCAGTTTGAATTTCCTTTCAAACAACTGAATATGAATATGTATATGTATTTAACTTATTTCAAGTTTGTCAAATATATCTCACTTCTGTGTATGTAAATATAAGATTTTTTTCTACATTCAAAAAATGTAACATTAGCACCTGTAGACTTCAATCTTTAACATGCTGTCATATTGGCACAAAGAAGAAATCACGTGGAAAAATCAATAGAAAAACTAGCAACTAAGAGAAAAGTTGAATAAGATAATTCCTGATTTTAAGGGGTGGGGTGGGGGAAGGAAGAAGCAAAAGTAATGACTAAGTTTTTCAACTTAACAACAGACTAGGGAAAAACATATGGAGTGACATAGAATTCTTTCTGAATCTTAATTATTATAATGCTTATATAATAAAAACTTACTAGTTATTACACATTCTCTCTCCATTAGTTGATTCTGTATTTCTTTCCTTTGCTCTTCTGTTTCCATTAACTGAGCAATTGTCCTAGAATTTAAAAAATAAAGTATATTGCAAAAAATTCTCAAATATTCAATAGTTTCCTATTCAAAGCACTTCTTTTTCAATGATTTGTTTAAGGTAATGTCCTATAGAAAAGAATATTTATCTGAAATCAAAACTGTATAGGAGTCAACAAGTGACCAAAAGTTTATCTATCAATTGTGGTGATTAAAGATATATAACAACAATAAAAATTTACATCATTTCTTGAAAAGTAAATATAATTTTTAAAAGTAGATCAGTAAGAATTTTAAAAAAAACTATTCAATTTACTTGTCATTTTGTTGCTTGAGTGATTCATTCAATTTTTTCACTGTCTCAATTTGCTTATTTAGAGAATCACATGTGACCTGTAAATCTTTACTCCTCCTTTCAAAAGCTTCACTCCTAAAAAGAGAAAAGATAAGCTGAAATAAAAGAGATCATAAAGCATAGCATTACCTCTACTTTTAGATTTCTAGCTAAAATACACAGACAAGTGGGAAATTTCATTGAGCATGTACCATATTAACAGAAATAATGAACTTCAATTTTAAACAATAACAAAATGGATAAACTTGGATCCTTTCATTAAAACTGTCAGGAGGGAGTCTGTTGTGAAACATATAGATAAAGGCTTACTCATTACAGAAACTCATTTCTCCCAGGGACATGTAAATTTTCAAAGAAAGAAAATAAGTTCCTATCACAAACCTACAAGTTGATTTTGTTTTTCCTGTAAGATGAAGCTTTAAAAAAAATTAGTTATTATAAAATAATACTGCAAATGGTGATTACTATTACTGTCTTTAGTTACTAGTTAAGTCAAGGATTTAAAAATTATTTGGCTTCTACTCCAATTTTTCTTTTTGTTGTTGCATATAAGGCACCAAACAGAAGTTCCATTTATCAGCTACAGAAAATTAAAAGACCTAAAGCTTTGCCTTCTATGAGTTACTGTAAGATATATCAACTTCTGTAGATTTTTTTCATTCAACTACTGTCCTTTAAAACCTCAATATCCTGGAGGAAACAGTGATGGTTTCTAGTGACAAATTTTTAGATGTCCTTCATGCTTAATGCCCATCTTTTGATTGAAGGTGACATATAGGAAAGGAGAAAAATACAACCTTTCCAGAAATGCTGCATGATCACCACCCATTTCTTATTCCCTAGTCTGTTCCAATTTCTCTTGTTATTCAGGAAGTACATAAATCCCGCCCAATTATAACTTCTTTAGGTAAATATCATTTTAAAATATAATGCTATCATTTCAAGCTATCATTTCTCTCCTTCTCCCTCTCTCCCCCCTCCCCCCCTTTCTCCCCAAAGAGGTGCTACAACTCTGCCAACAATATATTTATGTTCCAGTCCTCCTACAACCCCTCTCCAACACTGGTTTTCCTTTTTTCTCTAGCAATATGATAGATGTGATATGGTACCTCATAATGGTTTAATTTACATTTCTCTACTCAGTAATTTGGAGCATTTTTTTCATATGAGTATACTATAGCTTTAATGTCTTCATTTGAAGAATTTCCCTGTTTAAAGATGAAATCTCCCAGATAAATGCTTCTCACAAAAAACTAATCTATTGCCCCATAGTTGAAGAAGATTTAATCCACCTGGACAAAGACAGATAAGATCAAAGTCAATATATATAGAAGATAATTCATGAGATCTAAAAATCAGATCTTTCTCTATTCATAACACCCCTACCCACCCTTCTACCCCAATCTCCAAAATGATTTAGTGATCCAACTTTTAGAAGCAGAATAGCAAAGTAGAATGAGTACAGGATTTAAAAAAAGGACCTGGTTTAAGCTAAATATACTTGTGAAAAAAATGTTCTAAATAATTACTAATTAGAGAAATGCAAATTAAAACCACTATGAGGTACCACCTCCCATCTATTAGATTGCTAAAATGAGAAAAAAGGAAAACTATCAATGTTGGAGAGACTGTAGAAGGATTGGAACATTAAGGCATTTTTGGTAGAGTTGTGAACTAATTCAACCATTCTGGATAGCAATACATAACTATGCCCAAAAAGCAATAAAACTGATCATACCCTTTGCCCTAGCACTATCAATACTAGGTCTATAACCAGAAGAAATCATAAAAAATGGGAGAAGTCCCAAATGTTCTAAAATATTTACAACTGTTCTTTTTGGAGTGGCAAAGCATTGGAAATTGAGGGGATGCCCAACAATTGTATGGTCTATGAATTCTTTGGAGTGTAACTGTTCTATGAGAAACCATGAAATCGTTGGACTCTAGAGAAGCATGGAAAGATCTACAGGAATTGGTGGTCACCACATTATGGATTGATCAACTTTGATGGACACAGCTCCTCTCAGCAATCAGGGAGCTAGGACAAGCTTGGGAGAACTGTTACAGACAATGTCATCCATATCCATATAAGACAAAACAAAAAAAAAAAATCAAACTACAGAATCTGAACAAATGCTATGATCACTTTGAAAATTTTTTTCTACCTATCCTGTTTCTCTTTCTTTTACCTTAGTCCTAATTCTTCATACAGAAAATGACTAATATGTAAACATGTTAAACAAATGTAAATGTACAATGTTCACTAGACACTTAGCTGCTATGGGGATATGGGTAGGAAGGGTGAAAGAAAATTATGTAATAAATATGCATGTGGATGAATGTAGAAAAACTTTCATAACATGTAATTGGAGAAATAAAATATCAGTAAAATAAATCAGAATCTGGATTCAATTACTGGCTATATCAATAACTAGCAAGGCAAGGCCCTTAACCTCTTCAGGTCTGTGTCCTTATCTGTAAAATGAGAAATTCATACTAGATGATCTCTAAAGTTCCTTAAATCCTATGATCCAAAGTTTTCACAGTGAAAAATAATGTCCATAAAATAAGAGACAACAGGAGCCACAGCACAGTGTTACACTTGGAGTTTAGGAAGGTCCGAGTTTAAACTCAATCTCAGAAACTTACTAGTTGTAACAAGTCATTTAATCTAGTTGCCTGTTTCCTCACCTGTAAAATGAAGATAATAACAGAACTGTCTTACCTTCTAGCAATGCATGAGGATCAAATGAGAATATAGTGGTAAAATGTTTAGGACTTACCTTCCAGGGTTGAATGAGAGAGAATATGATCTGAACAGATATTAGGACAGTGTCTGGCTAATAATAGGTGCTATATAAATATTGGCTATCATCATTTTTATGACTAATAATAATAGCAAGCAATGGAGGAGAGTGACAAGAGAACTAACTGAAAATGAGATCTTTATTTTATCATTTATTAGCTTTGCCAAACAATTCATCATATAACTACTTGATAACATCACACAGATAAACATGATGATCTATGTGAATGTTGGGCTATATGAGGTTTCTTTTAAGTTATAAAGGAGCTTGCCACAAACATTAAAATGAGTTTGTGTGTCATGTATATTAGGAAAGAATTACTGTACTTGTATAAAGTGTCTGAACTTTTACTTATGATCATCAATTATACTAAATCCTGTCCAATCCAATCTGGATTTAATGGGCTGATGGGGTAATAATGTACCTCAAGATGCACAATTAAGGGTCTTGATCTCTATATTATCTGTGACCCCCCATCTTCTAAGTCATAGAATTTATGGAATATTGTAAATAAATGCCACATCTACAACACAGGTTGGGTATTAACAGTGAGATCAGCTTTTTAGGAAAACTGTGATGTAGGTAATGTCCAATTGATGTACATGTTTGTTTAACACATAAACAATTATCCTAACTGGCTAGAGGCTGGTAAGCAATCTGATTGCTATTGTAGGATTCCTCCCACCACCTCCCCCCCCCCCGCCCTTTCTCTGGTTGCTGCTTTCCAGGATAATCTTCCCATCTTCTTTTCATTTTACCCCAAGGCTAGTCTAGAGGGATTTTCAGGTACTCTGTAAGTCTCACAGACAAGTTTTTTTTATTGGACTCACTTGACAACATCACTTGCTCCTATTGCCTAGCACAAGTTAAGGAGCGATAGTCCCTAATCTCACTTCAAAAGTGAGAAAATGTGCCTGGCATTTCAGTTTTAATTTCAGAATCAATTTTCCCATAGAAAAATGGGTTACATAGCAGTTACGTTTTAGAATGCTAGCATGTTACTATCTCTTCCTAAAGGATTAATTTTCTCTAAAACATTCCAAATCATCAGCCAATACTTCCTGAACATCTCCAAAATCCCTAAGAAGGGATATGTACTGGTACATTACAAAGTAAAAAAGTTTTTGTGGGTTGACTGCAGGCCTAACTATCTTATTAACATTGTTTCTTTGGGAAAACAAATTCTGAGTTTCAATTAACTGACTTATAAAAGAATGTCAGAAACATAGCTCATTTGTAAATGAGAGGCTGCCTATATTTTATATTTAAGATACTAATATTACACAAAAATATTGGTTAAACCTCTGAATTAGTTCCATATAGGACTTTTTCAGCACTTCATGTTCTTCAGCCACAGTCTGCAATTTCCTATTATGCTGAAAGAGATGTTCAATATCACTCTGGACCCGTTCTGATTCAACTTGTTGCGATTTCAGTAATACTCCAAGCTCTTCATTTTTTCGCTCAGCTTCTCTCAACATAGAAGCAAGGGTTCTCGCCTTGAAACAAAACACAATTCAAACTATTATATTGTCATATATTAGCGTGATTCACCCCTACTGATTCAAAACAGGTATGTTTTTGTAATCTACTTCATGTAATTATACATTAAATCAAGGCTGTTACACATACTTAGTGACTTCTGATAAATCTAACATCTTCTAAAGTACAATTGGATATCTTAAATTAAGTATTGGGAAAAAAATCCTTTCCATAGTTTTAGACACAATTACCAGAATGAATATTTCAAAACTCTTCACATGTAAATCAAATCTCAGTATAAGCTATAATGCTTGGAAAAAAAAAATGGGAAGGGGAGGGTGGTAGAGATTTTTAAATATCAGATCTAAAACTATTTAAATTAGAGCTTTATAATTTCTTGACAGTACATCCATAAGCTACTTAAAGCAGAAGACCAGCAAAGAATGAGTTATAAAACTGGCTGATATTATGACATTTGGCAAAGGAACAATGTAGTAAACCTTAAAAAAGTTCAGTTTCTATGTGGAAATAGCTACATTTATTTAAAAATAAACTTTAGTTCTCCATACTAACTACTCACTCTGTGAAGACTTGGCTCTTCCATTTAATAACTCTGATTTCTATATTTGGCAACTTAGAATTCCTTTTAAATAGCTCTGTTTGTGAATAAAGGTGAAATATGATCCCCAAATGGTATTTAAACTTTTCGTTTCCATCAGTAATAGACATCAGTGACTGGTGTTTTTTTGGGGGGCATTTTTTTTTGACTGGGGATGAAAGAATATTTCTGCTGACATTTCTCAAAATAAGCACCAATCAAGGATACAAAAATTGAGGTGCTTTAATTCCAACTGATATGCAGAAAATGATATGTAATTCTGAATCATTCAAGTCCCTTTTTTGTGTTAAGTCTGCTTTGCTGGTCTCTCTGACTTTATTTTCGAAAAATATTTTTTGACCCAGAGAGTAAATACCAAAGACAATAGTTGGTTTTCATATTTCAGACACAGTAAAGAGAATGAATTTATTTAGTTTCTAAAAAACTAAACATGAAAAGAAAAAAAAACTATATGCATGTATATATCTTTTGTTTAAAGATTTTCTCTACCAAAGCATTCAACATAAGACTATAAAATAGTCTACATTCAACATGAGGCTTAGGTAAATATATAAAGCTAAATTAGCATAATTATAAAAAGAAAAAATCATTTTCTGTTTAAAATTTAAAGTGTCTATGACAGGAAATAATCAAAGACAAATAGTAGCTATTATGATTGTTTTTAGACCTAGCAATTAAAATTATTATTTCCACATTCCAAAAACAAATCAAACAAAAACATAACAAAACAAAAACCTTTATGTTTTCATTTAAGGGGTTCTCGCCTTTTATTGTCTCTTGGATCCCTTTCTCAATGATTTTAAATGTATAAAATAAGATACACAATATATTTTTAAGAAAGAATTATATTAAAAATATTAATCAATTTTTTCCAAAAGTTTAAGGACCCAAGTTAAGAATTTCTCCTTCAATTTTATTTCACAGACCTAGTATTTTGTGCACTCTTCTTATGACTTGCTTTACTTTAAGGTGGGTGAAAAGGGATATACTTATTATCTTGCAAGACGAATGCAGGCTAAATGAATTTGTATGTCTGATACAAGACTACAAAAGAGCAATTAGAATAAAGATTCTTTATACCTACTGGAGTACAACACTATGATTTTTCAGGCCAAATTATATCACAGAGAATTCCAAATTACTATGGTGCAACTGTATATGTGAATAAGTTGGTCATCGCTGGGATGGGAAGATGGGAAATATGTTTGCTCCCATAAATTCTTTTATAATATTTAGTTATGTGATTTGTTTTGCAGAAAATGATAGCTTATGAGCAATGCCACCTCAAAAAAAGAGAGAAAGAGGTTAAAGGAAGCTTGGAAAGAGATTATTTATTCAAAGCTGTCTTGAGGGAATTTAAGATAAAATTGGCAGGAAGACAGTAAATGGAAAATATATGTAAAATTTGGGGTGTTTTGGAACCTATATCTCCTTACCTGACTCAGGCTAGAATGCACTGACCATTCACAGAGCTGATCTCATAGTTACTCTGTAGAGGAGCTCTGACTGGCTCTATTCTGACCTGAGTAGGCTAATTACTCCTTAGCCTAGCCTGCCCTGGGGTTCATTATAATGGTGCTGGACTGAGTACAAACATTCAATTTACTTAGTCCACTGCAGTTTCGAACTCCAGAGTTCAAGCAGCCCACTAACCTCAGCCTTCTGAAGAAGATGGAAAAGATATAGGTGCGTTTCACCATGCTTCCCATTAGGAAAGTGAAGCCCCCACATCTGGACTCTTACCACAATTCTAAATGAAATTAGATAGCAATGCCACTAAAGAGGACAAATGTGGGGAAAGCTGATGACTTAGAAGACATTTACACAGGGATTTGAGATGATATAACTGTGTTATTAAGTTATTCATTCCAAAGTATTAGGAAGGAAAGATATCAAAGGCAAAAAAAAAAAAAATCTCATACCCTATTAATAGCTCCCCTTTTAATAAAGGAATTGGGGGAGGGAGGAGTTGGACAGAGAGAGAACACCAAGAACTAATGACTCACATAGCTAACTTTCCCATCTATAATCTTTTTTTACAAGATTACATAAATACTTGAGGGTATTAGGAAAAAAGGAAGGTTTCAACAAATGATATTCAATAGTCAACCACATTTTTAGCATCTTGCCTAGAAGGTACTTCTCTCATTCCCTCTACTTTCCAGAAACTCTCTCTTCCTTCAAAGTACAGTTCAATCACCTCTTCTATGTAAAGTCTTTCCTTAATCATCTTGTATTTAACTTGTTTACATGTCTGTGTTTCCTCCCCTGCTAGATCATGAGCACTTTACAAATTAACACTGTTTCCCTCACATTGCTCTCAGCACCTCACAGAGCACCTGGCAGAGAGGAGGCATTTACTAAGTACCTATGGAATGACTGTGAATGTAAAATCTCCTAGGCATGGATCACAATTATCCCAGTTTATTGAAAAAAGTAACAGAAAACTTTTTTTTGAAAGCCCTCTTATAACTATCCCTGAGTGAGGTCTAAAATCAGGGCACTATAATGCTGGACAGATGTCCATCACAGTCCCAGAGGATCTCTGACATGGAGTGCAAACTGGAAAAGCCTCACTAGCTATGAATTCCATCACCCACTAGGGTTACTGCAGAGTCTCCTGGATGAGAGCTTGAATTATTAAAAAGCTTCTGGTCTCACAGTACACAAGGCAAAATCAAATGGATGAAGAAGGTCTTCTATCCAAATTACGAGCCACTACAAACATTCAAAGAGAGAGGTCCAAGGCTGCCAGGCTCCTTTAATGATCCTCCTCTAAAAATAAAGGGCCATCTTTATTATATCAACAACCCACCAGTGTTGTTTTACAGCAAATAATGTAACCCTTCTAAGTATTATTCAGAGAAGATGTATATGGTATGAGAGCAAGTTAAAATAGGCAAGACATAAGGAACTACAAAGAACTGGAGTAATGATTTCACCAAAGAAGGTTGACAGAAAAATATGGGGAAGTGAAAAACATCTCTCCCAGGACGAGAACAAAGGATAAGTCAACGATAGCCCATGGCTTTCACTGGTATTTTTGCAATGTCAAATGATGCCCTGGGATAAACTAATGGCAGGATATGGGGGCAAAGGTCACAGAGGATGGGCAGATACATATAGACTGATCAGCATCATCTAAGCAAACAATTACATTAATAAGATCACAAAGCCACGAGTATTATAAATGTAGAGTATAAGGAGGTAGAGACTATCTACTGATAAGCATTTCCAAATTAAATAAATGTATTCTTTAATACACAATAACTTCTTTAACTATAACCAAATAAATACATGTAGCTAAATACATGGTGGTAGCCGTCTTCCATTCTTGAGGAGAACCAAAATGCCATCACTATGTTAGAGTCAAGTTACAGTGTGTCCAACTGACGCTGATTAGACTAGTATGAGCTCAGAAGGTTCTACCACAGGTTAGGCACAAATAGATCCTGGAACATTTGAGGCAGATTTTAAATTTGCACATCATGAGGTTCTTTTGAGCTACTCCAATTCTGCCTTGCTCATAGAGCATAGCACTATCTATGATGAGGGCTTGCCTAGTTGAGCAATCCTGTGTCAGTGTCTCCCATGTCACACAATCAAGTCTAAAGTTCTCATTTATTATAATAATAGGGATAAATATAATGTAATTATGGAAGGAAGCATCTGGGAGCATCTATGGAGACCTGCTGCTTAAACTGAACCTTGAGGGAAGAGAAGATTTCTATGGGACAAACAAAAAAAAGAATAGCACCTTTCCAATAAATTGTAAAGTTTGGAAGAGGAATTGGTTTGGCAAAAGCCATTTGGACATAAGAAATGAGAGAGGATAAAAGGTATGTACATAGAAGCCTCATATCTATATATGCTTCAAAGAGAATGACTCCAAATCACACATATTAATTTTATTTGGTTTGATCATTTTATGACTTTCAGAATTTATTGAAATATGTCATTCACATAAGGTTTATGCCATATGCTTGAGTAGTATTTACCATACTCTTAGGAAGTAAAATTTTTGTGACCTTTCTAAACTAGTTGACTTCTCCCTAATGAAGTTATATTATGGCAAATTAGGAACTATCTCATTTCATGTTTTGTTGTTAAGAGGAAAACACCTATCTATGTATTCTGACATGCTAATAAACTAAGCTCTGATCAAAAAAAAAAGTAAAATTTTTGTCTGACCCTTATTTACTTCACATCAACATCAGAAACAAAATGTACTCACTTCTGATTCAGCTTGGGTTCTTTGACAACGGTACTGAGCAATCAGTCTATCAGCCTGTGCAAGGGCTAAGGCTTTTGCTTCCAAAAGATCCTGTAACCTACTTTCTTTGGACTATAAAAGACAAGAATAGAAATGAGAAGTATTCATTTACTTTACAAAGTAAAAACTAAAATAATGTCTCTTTATTCAAGATAAAACATGGCAATTACTCACTGCTAATGTAGACAGTTTCATTTCATAGACATCCATTATGTCAGAAATTCTCACATCAGACATCTGATCCTTCATCTATATAAGCATTAACATAGCAAAAAAAAAAAAATAAGAAACATCATTTGAACTTAACTGTGTATCTAGAATAAAATAATGTATAATTCAAGCATTTATTTTTTTAAGTGGGGATCACAAACATTTCCCACTACCCTGACTGCTACACAAGAGACTACTTTGCATGAAATCAAATAAAAGTTCTTTTAGTTTTTTACATAAATATAAGGGTTTTTTTTTTTAAATAAATTCTGGCAACAGAGATTTACATGGAAAGCTACTGTATTTTATGATGTGAGAATTAGAAAGTATCATTCACCTCCATTCCAGTCTGAAGCTTCTGTATTAGCTCTTGAATGTTTAAACCAGGGATACTATCATTTGAAAGATGAGACGCTGAGCCCTTTAGAGATGTGGGAAGAACAGGAGCTACTGACTGCACATGGATTCTTTTGGGCATGTGCTCTGCTTCCTGGTGTCTATAGGCATTGTTTGCTGCAATACTTTCACCAAGGCTGAACAGGAAACAAATAAATGTTAAAGAGCCAAAAAAAGCAGAATAATCTAAACAAACACACACACACACACACACACACACACACACACACACACGATTATAAAATAATCCTTGTATAATACAAGTTTGCAAATGTTTTCTTTGATGAGTCTTTCAACAAATTTGGAACATAACTCTTTCCCAGTAAAAACACATTTTCTAAGCTGATTTGCAATAACAATCCAATTTATAAATCTAAGTTCATATACACAGTAAGATGGCCAGTTCAATGTAGAAGTAAGGAGGCAATAGAACCTTCCAATGGAGCTGCAAAAGCTTAGTGCTTTCATTTCTTTTTTCCCATCAGGACACACTTAATCAAGAACTTTGGGGAATCACTTAATCATGTTATGAGGTTATTTTCTACATTTATTACAGGAAATAGTACAATGTTAGATATTAAAATAGTTCATACTTGGACGAAGTAAAATGATCAAGACTAGATACACAGGGAATTCTCAAAACACATTTACTCTAAACAACTAAACCATAACAAGTCATGATACTTCTTTATGTGAATATATATCTATATCAATAGAAAGAAAGATTGGATCTATGATTTCCCTGGGATAGGAAATTTTAAAATAAGGAAATTCACTCAATCAATGCAAATAATTATGATCTTTTCAACTGACTACCTTAGAGAAAAAAGCTTGTCCGGGTGACAGATGTTTAAGATTTTGGACTTAAACCTAAATCTTTCTGGTTTCAAAGCCAGTTCTCTATTATATCATGGTGCCTCTCATGTACATATACAGAAACACCATTTGGTCTTTGTTAATTCAGAATTTGAATTGCTTTGCTACTGGGTTAAGTTAAAGTTACTTTTTATTAGCAAAAAAGCTTTGCTAACAAAAGTAAATGAATAGTGTTAAAAGTTCAGGATGAATTGTACCTGCTTAAGTAAACAAACTTTTCAAAAGTCATTTTTTGAACCATCTATTTATATTTACTTGCACACATTACCATTTTCTCTTCACTAAAGAGAAATCCATCAGGGCTTTTACTTAAGCTTAATTAACTATTTTAGATCTTAAAAAAATCATAAAAACTTAGATTTCTCTTTAAAGATTTTCATACTGACTAGCCTTCCAGTTGATTATTCTAAATTAATGAAATGTTACAATATTTTCCTTATATGCGTATGTAATTATTTTACATCCAAAAGTTTATATACAAGAGATTCAGGACATTATTAAAGATTTTTTTTGTTAGTAATAGAAATAACCATAACTCATTTACACTATGGCAGGGAAGTCTGGTAACGGTGCAGCTTCCAGTAATAACCCAAGTCCACACTGTACTTGTTCCCTGTTTTCTGATGTTAAGGCAAAAGCTAAAGGAGTAACCAAACGTTGGTCCTAAACAAAAGGAAAAGATACATGGTAAAAGTCATGTTAATTTTGAGGAAGGGAAACATCCTCCTCCCTACCTCCACATCCCTGAAAAAGAGACGGGTATGGGGGGTGATGGGGGAAGGGGGGCCCGGGTAGAGGGAGAAGGCATACTGTTAATAGAAAAGCTATTAAGTGAATATAATGATAACAAAACTTTCAAGAAGGGTCATAGAATATTTTTTTTTAATTCTAATTTTCAAGTTGTAGGGACTTTAACAAATATACTCATACTCCCTCAAACCCTTTAATCTCCTAGTTCCTCAATTTAACTCATTTCCTATAACCAAATCCTCCACTCTATTTCAGCTACATACAGATCATAATCTTGTCATCATCCATAAATGTACAACTCCCTATTCATGAATTATATAATTCCTTTATCTGATCACAATCTGTTGTCTTTCTTGCTCTCCCTCTGCCTTCCATAACCATGAAAGCTATTCCTTGTCCTCACTTCTCTCCCCAGGCCATCACCTCTACCATACATTCTCCTTCCTCCCTCATCCTGACACCGTGGTGAAATGGTTCAACTCTACACTGTCTTCTCTCTCAAATCCCTTATCCTACTGAAGATCTTGCCCTGCTAAGTCTTGGTCCTGAATCATTTCCATTATTCAACTGCCTTTGCTCCTACTCACACACTCTTGAATGAAGTTCAACAAAATCACAAAACTTACCATAATCTCAATTAATATCTACCTCCCTAAATAATAGCACTATTCTTATGATATTGGTTTTTCCAAATCTTTTCAACTCTCCCCAAATCTCTCATGACTTCCCTCACCCTGACCAAACATTCTCAATTGAGAACCCTATCTCATAATTCACTGGAAAAAAATGTGGCTGTTCACTGAGAGTTCCCTTCATTTCTTCTTCTCATCTCACATACCTTTGGTCACTTCCTCCATCTTCACCCCTTTATTTCACATAAAGAGGTAGTTCATCTCCCTGCTAAAGCAAACCTTCCATAAGTGATTCCATTCTATCCTATCTTCTCCAGATGGCTCCATGTATCTTCTTTATTCTCTTACCTTCAATCTGTCCTTGTGTACTTGGATCCTTCCCTACTGACTACAAATATGTCTGTGTTTCCCCCATCTTCAAAAAATTCTCACTTGATCATCCATCCCTGCAAGCTAGCTTCCTTTACTTTTATCCCTTTTCTGGCTAAATTCCTTAAGAAGATTATCTGCAATCAATGCTTCTACTTCCCTTCTTCCTAATTTTTCAACTTTCCACAGTTTGACTTCAGATCTCATTAAATTGAAATTGTTTTCTCCAAGTTACCAAAGATCTCTTAATCACCAAATTTAAAGGCATTTCTCAAAACTCATTCTTGATGTCTCTACAGGCTCTGACAATGTAGGTCATTGTCTTCTCGATATTCTTTTCTCTTTAGGTTTTCACTGCTTTCTCCTACTTCTCTTCATAACTGTCTGACCGTACCTGATTGTGAACTTAAGGGGAACGACTATCTTTTGTCCTTCTTGGTATTCCTAGAACAGAGCATAGTGCTTATAGACTAAATGCTTAGTGACTGACTAACCATTCCTTTTCAGTCTCCTTTGCTAGACCTTCATCCAGGCCATGCTCACTTAACCCTAGATGTCCCAAAAGGTTCTGCCTTGGGCCTTCTTCTCTTTTTCTACACTATTTCTTATATTTTATACTATGTCATTACTTCCCCTGGATCTAAACATTTCCTAACAGTAGAATCTCAGACTTATTTAATCAATTCTAATCTTGCTCCTGACCTATAGTCTCACATCTCCAACTGTCTCACAGTTATCTTAAACTCGACATGTTTAAAAACTGAACTCATTATCTTCCCGAAAACTTCTCAACTTCTCTTATAACTTTTCTGGTACTGTGAAGAGTACAACCATTCTCCCAGCTACCCTGACATAAAACCTAGATAACATCTTTGACTCCTCAGTTTCTTAACCCACACCCAATCTGTGTCAAGTTGAGATTTTTACTTTCATAGCATCTCTCATGAATGCATCTTTATCTCTAATACTGCTGCCACACCAGCAGACCCTCATCACTTCACACCTAGACATAAGCATATAAAAATAGAAATGGAAAAATTTTGGAGCACAGATTTATTGTGATCAAATGTTTCTATTTAAACTTAAATAAACCTACCTGAAGCGTTTTGTAGAAAGCGACTTCCATACCCGGAATCAACTGTTTAAGTCTACTCATAAGATCAAGTGTTTTCAAAATGACATCTGCAGCAAGTTTGCTTCAAAAATGGCAAGTACACACAGACACACATATATTATATATATATATATATATACATACATAAATTAGAGTTAGGTTCATAAGCTTGCTTTCTCACCATATCTCTGAAAAAACTGATAAATCATACTTAGTTCCTTTTAAACTAGGGAAAATACAAAGATCATCATTAATATGAAGTGTCAAATGATGATTTACAATCACAATTCAAATAGTAATAGTAATAGCGGAAGTTTCTTTAAAGGTCTTTTCTCCTGTCCCTTTATCATAATTTTACTCCAAATTTCTAGACCAAAGCCGGGAATATCATCCAAGTCTGATTTCCAAATATAAATATATATGTTAAGAACAGTTTGGCATAGAAATGTTAAATGAAAATGGCAAATTCCACCTAAAACTTATTTCTTGATATCCCAATCTATGAAAGGTAACCCCAAGAAGTAGCATGGAATTGTTATTTGGTGATGAATTTCCTTGCAATAAGATTTTACTTTTTTTGCATTGATATTGAGAGTCTTCAGAGGGAAAAAAAAATTTCCCAAAGGCTATCAAATGTTAACATATATCTCTACCAAAAGACTTTACATCAAAGGTCAAAGATTATATGGTCGAAATATTAGTACCCTCGAGAGATCACAAAAACCCTTATCAGTTCCAAACTAATTTTTTTTATCCTTTTTTTCTTTCCATTTCAACATTCATATATAAAAATCTCAAAAATTCCAAGTCAAAATTTTGGGATAACATACCTGAAGTATTGCAAAAATTTCAATAAAAAGCAAATTTACTTTTTTCATCCACTTTGTTTATATTAAGGTATAAGTGAAGGAAAAAGAAGACAATACTAATATTTATACACTCAATTCATAAGAATTGAGGGAAAGAAAATAATTAAAAATATTTTCCAAAGTATAATTTGTTTTGACTTTGACAGCATGGTTTTTGATAATGCAGATATATTTTCATTTGTTTACATGTAGGTAAAGTCAATATACATATATCTTTGGTAGGTTTATCTGAGCATAAAGTTATGATGCCCAACTTTTTCTGAAGTCAATATTTATAAATACCATGGTTTTATTCACACAATCCCTTCATGTCCTCCTCTATCAAAGGACAAAATGACAAATATTTACTTTTTAGGTTAAAAAAGTGTATTTAAGAGTTTCTAGATAGGCTGTCATTTCTTGAAATAGTTATTAAATATTTAGAAAACATGTCTGAGAATAACTAGCCTGGATGTTTTTTCTACATGCATGAATTCTTAAAATATTTACTTTAATATACTCACCAAAGTTCAGAATCTGCTACTTTTGTTCCAAACTCAAGGTCAATCTTACTACATGAAAACTGTTGTTCTATTAGAGTTGTACATTTGAGGGTAGTCAATAGTTTGGCAACATGTATTTTTAATGTATCATCTCCACACAAAGGTAGGTTTAGTTAAGGAATAATAAGATATGAGAGAGAATTTTTAAAACTCTCAAATATAATTATTAACAAGCTATTAAAGATGAGTGAAAAGTAATGTTAATAAATTTGTCTCATTAATGAAACAAGAGGGCCTAAGCTTGTTAAACATATTGGTTATCTTGCCAACTCTACTTGTTTAAGTTCTAATTCTGAGTCATTATGAGTAATTAATCCAAATCAAGCCTTGAGTGTATTAAATAGGAACAAAGAATGAAACCACATGTCCCAACTATTTAGAAAAAAAAAAAAATGGACTAAAAAGAGAGGATGCCCAAAGACAAACTTGAATAAAGCATGTTGTTCTAAAAGGATGAGGTCAGATGAATTAAAAAACAATTTAAATTTCATTCTTTTAAGTAGGAAAATGGAATGCTGATTGCTTATCATTTGATTTACTAGAGTGTAAATGACTAAAAGAAACCCATATAAGAGTACTATTTTGTACCTACAGGAAAAAAGAAAGGAAAAAATCTAGTTTTATAGTTTACCAATTTTAGTTAAAAAATTACTTTAAGTACTTTGCTTTATGATAATTGTATTTGTTTAGAGCAGAATGCCAACAAGAATTTTTAACTCTAGCAACCAGCATGATAACCAGATGTGGCAATGGTTTAAGAACTACTTCCTGATATTTATCAACAAATGTGGCAATATATCTATTAATTCATTTCAATTTAGTTCACTAACATTTATTAAGCACACTGTGCATCAAAATGTACTAGGCACTAGAAATTGAAATAAAAGGGGAAAACAGTCTCTATTCCCAAAAAGAGGGCCTATCCAGTGGAGTCACATTCTAAAGTAAGTGTCAAAGTAAAAAAATATAATTATTTTTCAAAATTACCCTTGAAATTCCCTTAAATCATCCATAAAGTATAGTAAACTTTCAACAGTTATAGCTGGAAAGGGGCCAGTCTTTAAAAGAAGGTAAATTGTACCCATGGAAACAAATGAACAGAAATTTTATTATTTCACAATGACCAGCTAAATCAAGATCACAAAAACCTGGAGACAACAGCATTTCTATTCAAAGAGAAGAAAACAAAAATTTTCTAAAAATTGGTATGGGAAAAATATTCTTGAAAGGGTTTAACACATAGTTACAATTATATTAGTACATTAGTATAATTAGTGTAATTCCTGCTTTACCATCCATCAGTCAAGAGAGCATACAAGGAAGTCAAACGAAGCGAACTTGTTTCCTTGATTAGCTTTACCAGCTTTATCAGAATGAATAGATTGTGAATACAATGAAATGTAGCTAGGTGACACAGAGAATCTGAGTTCAAATACCTCCTCAGAAACTTACCAACTCTGTAACTCTGAGCAAATCACTTAACTGTTTGGCTCAGTTTTTCTCATCTGTTACATGAGCTGGAGAAGGAAATGGCAAACTACTCCAGTATCTTTACCCCAAAATGGGTTGCAGAGTCTCAGATACAACTGAAATGATTCAACAAAAACAACAAAACAATGAAGAAAGATTCCAGAAGCATACTTATTAGGTAAGATACTCTCACTACAAGAGACCTGAGGAATTGAAATTTATCTGTGGCAATATCAAATTCACATATCTCATCTAATTTTTCACTTCAGTATACTCACTGAGTGGGACAAATCCACCTGCACTATCTAAATCATGATTTTTCTCTCCTCTTTTTCTATCAGGTAGACAGAATATAAATTAAATGAATAGAAGATATACTGCCAGAAAAAAATTTGATCAGAGATAGAAATCACAGACTGGGGGAAAAGGAAAGGCTAGTTAGAAGGAATCAAGTGAGTTCAGCTTTAAAGAAGTTACAGATTCATTTATAAAACCCCCAAGTACCTATTAAAAATAAGACACCACATGCTAAGCACAGGCTTACTTGCTTTCACATCTTAACTGTTTTGCTAGCTATGAAAATTGAAAAGAAAAAGTAGCAACCAGAAAGAAAAGTATAGCCCAGAGAAGAAAATAATCAGCCCCTTTAAAACTTGCTCTAAGACTAATGGGAATATCAGGTCCAATTTTTAATTGTGTTCATATAATTTCTGGATTTGTCAAGGAAAGTAGATTCCCAAGTCTTTTACTACTTCAAAAGGAATTTCTCTATCTCTTGCTATTGGACTTTGTTGATTATATATGGAAATGCTGAAGATTTATGTGGGTTAGGTACAATTTTTAAAAGCATTTAGGTGCATATTTTAATTTTTTTTAATTTTTAAGTTGAAGTTTTTTAATTTTCAGTTAAAAAAAGTAATATAAGGAATATCTTGACTAAAATGCTTCAATCTGGGATTTTAAAATTCCAGCCTAAGCAGATAATAGTATCAAGAAAATGATAAAACATAAATGAAAATTCAAATTCAATATCTTACTGGGAAAATTAGGAAAGTGAATATCATAGTATATATGTATATATATTCTGCAGTATTTCAAAGGATATTTAGCAAAATGTCAATGGCTTTAGCCATTCGTTCACATTTTTTCCGTATAAGTATGTCATCAAGATTCTGTTCTGTGAATTGAAGTTGATCAAGAATGTTGGGCAAGAACAAGACCAGAAAACGATCAGTAGAGGAACAGTTGGCAGAATCTATGACATCCTGTGGAAATTACACAGAAACAATGGATCAAAAATAAAGAAGTCAGTTATAGTAAGGTACAAAGAAAAAATAATCATTATTGAATATTCTTCTTATGTTATCTATTTAGGTCTCTTTTTCTTGTAAACCCATGATGTTTCCCTAATTGGGTACTCCTTAATTAGTCAATTTTTCTTTATTCAATTTTTGTCTTCAAGTACATAATCACTCTAAATTTAGGCTTTTATTTAAAACTCAGAATCTCTTACTTATAGTAAGAGATGAGGTAAGATTCTGTACCTATCATTTCATTAATACAGAGGGTCCATGGTGGTAGAGGGAACTAACATTACCAACTTAGGAAAATGGGTTTGTTTGGTTTTTTTTACAGCTTAGAGAACTGCCCAGAGCACTGGGAGGTTAAGTTACATGCCAATTTACACAGCCTCCATACTGAATTGGAAGTCAAAAAAAAAAAACAAAAAAAACCCACCAAATCACAACAACAACAAAATAAAGCTAGATATTAGACTTAATGTATCAATGAGTCTTCACTAGGCACCTACTATGTACCAGGCACCACAATGGGTGCTAGTAAGTACAAAGACAAAAATAAAACAGTCCCAGGTTTCAGGGAGTATATAGGCTATAGAGGAAATAAGATATGCATATAAGTCAATATAAAATGTATACAAGTTACTATATAGTAACTTGAATGACAAAAGGCACTACCACCTGAGAGGGCAGAATCAGTATGAATTTCATTTGTGGAATGTTGTTGGTGCTATCTGGGATTGTAAGAGGAAAAGCATTTCAGGAATGGGAGTTAACCTGTACAAAGACATGGGATGAAGAAAGAGGATGCCAAATGTGAAGAACAGTTAGGGGACAGGTAGTTTACCTAATATTTTGCAAATAAATTACAATTAACTGTATGCAGCTTTCAACATAGTCAAAATGTTTTATAAAACAGACTGGTTTACAGAGGAAGATAAAAGCCTAGTAATATAAATTATTCAAAACACCAGTATTACTAAGATTACCCTCCAAATAAGCATGCCACTCTCTTGTACCTAAGACTCAGTTGGAAGAAGAGGCTATTCAAGAGAAGACATGTTAAATTATGTAACTTGATAACATTAAGCTAGCTACACAGTCTTATAATGCTAAGACAATATTTACTGGATATCCTGATTACAAAAAAAAGTGATTTCAAATCAATAGTCTCCACATTATCTATTAACAAACTACATTAAAGGCAAGTTTAAAAACAAAAAAGCTAATGTAGGGGTATTTTTGCAGTAGCAATTATGGCTCTTTCCATCTAGCTAAGTGGAAGGGAATCTAGTTACCAATTTTTTCAAATTTCCTAGATAAACACTTCTTTCTTTTAAAAAGGATTATCATCATACAACATCACACAAAATAAGAATATTAAAATATCACCATTTCATTACCTCAAATATTTCCTTGAACAATTGTAGTGCTAGAATAGAACAGTTTTCTGATCCTTCCAAGGGTTGGCTTGACCAATGTAAGAGAGCAACTGTTGGTTCTAAAGATTTAGGATGGTTTCCAAGTCTTGTATTACCAGAAGGAGGTGATTCAAATACTGCCTGACTTAGGACATGACGTAGTTGTGTCACTGAACAGAAAGCAAGAAGTAATTCTAAAACCTGTGCAGTATAAACATAAGAAATCTTATTAAATACCAACATAATTGTTCTTTAAAATGTGAAATCAAATGAAGTTAAAAGTTACTCATATTACTCGAATACAACACAATTAAAAGATGAGAATAGATTTCATGCTCATTTTAAAAATTTATACTATTTTAAGTAGCTTGCAAAAATTACAAGAGACATTCTCAAAAGATGAAACTTTAATATACCTTTGAAGAAGAATCAGGATCCTTTCCATGAAGAAGACCTAACACTTGATTAAGGCATGAACTGAAGTGCTCATATCTAAGTATAAATCAAGAAAAATATTATCACTATTATAAAATCATAACAAAATAAAAATATTTTTAAAATGTTACCAAAGTAAACGGAAAATGTTTTTTTCAAAATGAGAATTTTAAATTCCAATATCAAATTACTATTATGAGCCTAAAATGTATAGGCTGTACAGTCTACTGATTAGAACAATGAAGCACAGTGCAAGGAATATCTAATTTAAAATCAGGATCTGACTTAGAATGCTGGCTTTTATTTATACTTGTGCTTTAGAGCAAGTCACTTTAATCTTGTAGTTCTCAATTTCTCTAATAAAACAACAGTTTTATTAGCAATGAACTATAAGATCTCTTTTAGCTTTACATCCTATAAACTAGAAATCAACACAATTATGTATTCATGAACCAGTCATTAATTTTTAATCACTTCATTTCTTTAATTCAAATCATAACATTTATCCCTTTGCTTACCATCACAAGAATGTTCTCCATAATAAACATGACATTGAAGAAGATTTTCTTGTTGGTGATGCCTAATAGGATTTTGATATTCATAATAAAGTAGATTGCACACCAACTGCTACCTCATCGAGGGAGATGTGAATTGATAAATCAGAGAGCAATTGTGGAAAGAGGTATGATGCTAAAATAGAAGAAGACCAGTCTGGGGAGGGAACTAGTAAGTCTTGGAAAAATCAAAGAGTCCATTTTACTGCAGAAAATATTAATTGGCCACATGCTTAATAAACAATCTTGTTGAAATGTCTGAAATATATTCCCCATTATTACAATCATTCTGTATGTTCATATCAAATAGTTTCTAGTATAGAAAATGGTTTCAGCCAGTGGTGTCAAAATCAAACAGAAACAAAGCAGGCCACATACTGACTTAGAAAAGCACAATTCAACATTATCTATGTTATACTGTATTTTTATTTTGTTAAAAACTTTTCCCCAATTACATTTTAATCTGGTTCCTCTTTCATGCGTTGGACACCTTCTGGTTAAGGCAAAAAATTAGTTTAGTATATTAAATTACATAAGTATATAATGAAATATATAAAAGGGAAACACAGAAAGATTAAAAGTATTGCTTATTTTGCCAGTGATGAACCTTAGCTATAATAATTGTAACAGAATCTTGGTGATAATAAAAAAACATTATGCACTAATAGAAAAACTTTATTCAAAACCAATTTTTGTTCTGGAATTATTTTTTTGAATAAAGGTAATCCAGGTAGCTGAATTTCAGAAGATAAAGACAGGTTCAGTTATCTAAGGCAGCAGTGCTGAACTCAAATAGAAAAAGAGGCCACTAAATAAAAGTTCTTAGAACTCAGAATGTCACATATTAACATTATTCACTGAATTTTTATTTATTTTGTTAGATATTTGACAATTACATGGCAATCTGGTTCAGTTGCACTTGAGAATTTGATAGGCAATATGTTTTGATAACCTCTGATTTAATATATAAATCACATTATTTTTTTATATTTCAAAGATGAAATATAAGTGAAATGAAGACTAATAAAAATTCCTGCTTATAATCTTCAGTGATTCATTAGCATTAACATCACTGAGTTTGTTGAAGATGAGAGTTATATTTTTAGCAACGAAGTGCTCTCAATAAGCACCTGTATAGAAAAAAGTTCTAAGTTTACCAAGGAAATACAGATGTACCTGGTGAGACAATCCGCAATTTTAGGGTTCTTGAGAAGATCCATAAGTAGGTCAACTGAATACTTTCTAGTTAATGTACCATCACCATTCACAAGAATATTAAATATCAATTGAAAAGTCTGATGAATGTTTCGAGAATGGAATAGCTTAAAAACAAAGAAATAAAATTCAAGAGGTATAATGCATACAAAATTAAACTAGATATTGGTGTTCAAAATCAAAACAACAACAAAAAATAAGGCAAATAGTAATGATCTGTTAAACCAGAGAATAAAATTTATAAGTTTTTATAATTAAAAAAAATTTATTCAATATTTACCTTTTCTCCAACTTCTTCATTTAATGTTAAACTTGATAATATTGAAAGTGCAAACACAACCACAGTTAAACTACTGTGGGCCAAGAAGCTTATGAGAGTACGATACAATGCCTTCACGTTACTCTGAAGAAAAATATTAAGTATAAATTAGATTTAGTTTAAAAATATAGCAGGTGCTCAATAAATATTTATCCAATGCACAAAGTGCAGAAGTTACTCAAGAAAATGCTCCTGTGAAGCCAACTGCAACATGACACTTACCTATTATAAAAAGGACCAAGTTTTTCCCAAGTCACAATATAAGGATTAGTTTACAGAATCAGATCTGCAAAGACACTTACTGATAATCCTTCATGAGGAACTCACTTATAAACCCTCCATAGATAATTTGGTGATAAAAAAAAAAGAGCAGTGATGGAAAACATGAAACCCCAATCCCAGATAAAAAAGTTTTCCAGTTTTCCCTTTAGCCCAGTCATATGAGGGAAAATATTAGCAAATATGCTTTAATCCTTCTCCTATATGGCCACATTCACATAACTATCATTTTTTTTTTTTTTAGTTTTTGCAAGGCAATGGGGTTAAGTGGCTTGCCCAAGGCCACACAGCTAGGTAATTATTAAGTGTCTGAGGTCAGATTTGAACCCAGGTACTCCTGACTCCAAGGCCAGTGCTCTATCCACTGTGCCACCTAGCTGCCCCAAAATGCAATTTGCCTGATTTTCTTTTTTTTCTTTTCTTTTTAGTTTTTTTTTGCAAGGCAATGGAGTTAAGTGGCTTGCCCAAGGCCACACAGCTGGGTAATTATTAAGTGTCTGAGACTGGATTTGAACCGGTACTCCTGACTCCAATGCCGGTGCCTTATCCACTACACCACCTAGCCGCCCTGACATAACTATCATTTTGAAGAAATTAAAGTTATCTAGAGTAATATGAAAAAATATTCTAAATCACTACTGATAAGAGAAATGCAAATTAAAACAAGTCTGAGATATCATCCCACCTCTATCAGATTAGATAAAATGACATAAAAAGAAAATAAATATTAGAGAAAATGTGGGAAAATTGGAATACTAAAGCATTGTTGTTGAAGCTGTGAACTGATCCAATCATTCTGGACAGCACTTTAGAACTAAGTCCAAAGGGCTATAAAACTGTGCATTCCTTTTGATACAGCAATACCACTACTTGGTCTGTATCTCAAAGAGATCATAAAAAAGGGAGAAGGATCCACTTTTACAAAAATATTTATAGCTGCTCTTTTTGTGAAGGCAAAAAAATTAAAAATGAGGGGATTCCCATTAATTGTGGAATGGCTGAACAAGTTGTAGTATATGAATGTAATGGATTATTATTATTCTATAAGAAATGACAAGCAAAGGGATTTCAGAAAAACATGAACGGATGCTGAGTGAAGTGATCAGAACCATAACAATGTACACAGGAATCCCAACAATGTGCAATGACCAACTATAATAGGCTTAGCTCTTCTCAGCAATACAATGATCCAAGATAAATTTCAAAATATTCATGATAGAAAAAACTATCCACATCCAGAGAAAGAACTATGGAGTCTGAATGCAGACTGAAGCATACTATTCTCACTTTTTTGTATTTTTTGTTTTTTCTTTCTCATGACTTTTCCCTTTTGTTCTGATTCTTCTTTCACAACATGACGAAGGTAGAAATATACTTCTCATGATTGTATATGCATAACCTACATCTGAGGAGGAGAAGGAATTTGGAACTCAAAATCTTATAAAAATGAATGCTGAAATCTATCTTTACATGCTATTAGAAAAAATATTATTAAGTGGAAAAAAAGAGGAGGGAACCCTTAAAATCTTTAACACAAGTCAAATAACTACCTTTTCTTGGATAAATATTCTTGGAAGACTGAAAACTTTTTAACTGTTATGATAAACATCCTGCAGCAGACAGCTACCAACTATCACTATTCATTTCTGCCTAATCTGCTAAGTTTTCCATTTAAATATTTTATTTTCTCCTTTCTAATCTACATCATTCTTTTTCATTCATAATCATCCTTTTCTATTATTCTCCAGGAAACAGTTCTACCTGTCCTTGTTGATTTCAAAATTTGACTCACTTTTCCTACAGATCCACTTTTTTTTCTAGTCAACTTGCTTAGCTATTTCAACTTCCATGCTGATAAACCAACTAAGTCTGAAAATATCACTTCCTTTAGAGAACAGGTAATTGAAGATGGAAAAGAATACATGTTTTATTCAGGTCATACAGTCCATAAGTATCTGAGGTATTCCTAATTACAATTCAAGTCACTATGAAACACAAACAACAATATATATATATATATTAATATCCCCTCAAACACTCATTATCACCAACTTTCAAAACTCATGACTTGCATCTTTACCTTGGCAATCTAAGGGGTTAATGTGTCCTAGCTCAGAGTGCCCTCACTTGTAATTATGCTACTAGTTCCACAATCTTGACATAATTTTTCTGACAAACTTCCTATTCCTTCCATCTCTCCCTTTGCCTCACTGCTCCTAAAATGATTTATCATCTTTACTGGGCTCTCCAGTAACTATGCATGACCCTGTTGTTCCAGTTTATCAAATTCTCTTTATTTTCTTCAGTTTTCATACCTATAATTCAGGGCTGTCCAATCTTACTTTAAAAGAGTTTACTGAAACAATTAACAACATATTTTGATTTGCCATTTTAGCGAGACCTCTGAGATATCTTGGTTTCACTTACTAAAGCATTTAGTAAATTCACAAGTGAACTGTATAAAATCTCCAAGGGTAGCAAGAAGCCCACAGATCCCATTTTGGATAGCCTTATTATATATAATTTAACAGTTTAACTATACTGACCTCTATTCTTGACTCTTGCCACCACGTCTCTATCCCTTGCTTGTCTTAATTCCAATCCCTCCCTGTCAACTGTAAATTATCTTCACGTGCTTCCTATTATCCTTCTGATGGTGAAGATTAGTAGAAAAAGGAATGATTTCAACTACAAATTTAAAATATCTGATCTCAACTGGGCCCTACATGTTACATAACAATACTGTTTTTCTTCCATGACTGACACTATAATGGAAGTGATAATGGTTGTTCCAAAATTTCCAAGTCCTTTAATAAACTCTTTTCTCTCAGCAGGGACCTTCATATATTAATAAAAGCCACCTGCTTCCAAAACGGCAATTGTCTACTATAAAATTCCTTTGTCATCCTCCTCCTCCTCCTCTCTTTCTTGTTCTAGTTTCTGAGGAAAGGATGATCCTTCTTGATGCTAGACCCTCTACCATTTCCCCTTGATCCAACTCCTTCCTATATACTCTGGAAGCTTGCCCTTTGACCATTCCATCTACAATCTTTACATAATTACTAGTATCTTTCCTACTGCTTTACAAACAAAAGCAGTTCCTCAATCTTTAAAAAAATTCCTCACTAAATCTTGTCATTTTCCACTTTCATGGCCAAACTTCAAAAAAGTTATCAATAATTCTCATCTCCCTTTCCCCATCTCCAATTCACTTATGTTTACATATCCAATTCACAATGCTTACAATATAACTTCTGATCCTAACTGAATCAAACCACTCTTTTCAAAGTTCCAATGATTTTTAGAACTGCTAAATCTGAGAGAGCCTTTTCTCAATCCTCAATTCATTTGACCTCTGTCATTTTTTGATACCGATGACCAGTCTGTCATTTGGATATAGTTTTGTCTCTCCCAATCTAACTTCTAGAGTGCTACCAAATCAGTAGTCCTTAAAACAGTTCTATTATAGAATCAAAAATCTTAAGTTATCTCCCCAGTGCCTTTAGGATCATATATAAATCCCTCAACCTAGCATTCAAAGCTCTTCAAAGGCTCCAGCTTACTTTTTCAAGATTTTTTTCACATTAAATATACACACTACCTCATCTATAAAACAATAAACTAGATGGAATGAGGTTTTTTACAGCTCTATACATATGACCATTACTCTTCTCTCAAAAACTAATGTCCCAGCCACAAAATCAATGTTCCCCAAATTTAGTCTTCTACCTTTTGTCTCCATGACTCTGCAGTCTGTCCCCCATTTTAGGAATGCTTTTCTTCTTATCTTTCAAATCCTTAAAACCTTACCACCTACTATTCTAGCTTTCTTTCAAGGATAAGTTCAGGTTTCTTCTTAAATTTGCAACCCTTTCTGACTGCCTAGGGATTTTGTCCAAATCAAATAATCTTGCACTTCTCTATCTACTGCATTATCCTAGCAGAAGTTAAGTTCCTTGATGGCATGAACTATTATTTTTATTCCATATTTCTTTTGCTTTGAACATAGCAGATATTAATAAAGGGTTGTTTACTTATAGTCTACTAATTTCCCTGTTTTATTGTTCCTACTGCTATTCTCTTAGTCACTGTAATCATCCTTTAAGACTTCTTTCCACAATCTATTTCCTTTTTTAAAAAATATTTTTTCATTAACAGAAATCTAATTTCCTCTCTCATCTCCACTCAATTTTGGAGAAAATTTTTTCTAGTAATAAATATGTAAATCAAAACAAATCCCAGTATTGGTAGTACTCTAAAAGATATGTCTCATTCTTAAATCTGAATCCATCAGGAGGTGGATAGGATGTTTATTAACTGGTCCACAGATGGTCCAGGTTTTTACTCATTACAAAAGGGGCTGCTATAAATATTTTTATCTACTTTTTATTTTTTTTTTTTTGCTTCTTTAAAGTACAAATCTAGCAGTGAAAAATCTTTGTCAAAGGCGAAGCAGATATCACCAACTTTCTTAGTATAGCTCCACACTGTTTTCCATAATGGTGGTTCACCAACAGTAATCAATGTATATGTTTTCCATGAGCCCATTCAACATTTCTCATCTTCCTTTTTTGATCATCTTTTCTAATCTGATGCATGTGAAGAGGAACATTATAATTATTTTAATTTGCATTTCTTTGAGTATCAGTGATTTGGAGCATTTCTTCATATGGCCATAGTCTGGATTTTCCCCTTGAAAAAACTGTCTGTTCATATCCTTAGAAAATGAATAGAAATAAGGCCTTTATCATAGCAACTTTGTGCAAACATTATTTTCCCAGTTAAATGTTTCCCCTTTTAATTTTTATTGTATTTTTTCAAAACCTTTAAAGATTTTATAATAAAAAATATACATTTTATCTTGTATGATCTTTTCTATCCCTTGTTTGGTCATGAATTTTTCCTCTATTCATGGGTCTGGTGAGTATTTTTTCCATGTTTTTCTAATCTGTTTATGATGTAACTGAAGCACATCTATTTATCTTGGGTGAAGGGTAAGGCATTGGCATAAATCTAATTTCTTTCAAAATGCTCAACAATTTTACCAGCAATTTTTATCAAACACTAAGCTCTTAACCTGGTAGCTGGAGTTTGTTTTTATCAAAAAACTAAGTTACTTATTTGCTTATAAATGTTGTATACCCAATCTGTTGTATACCTAATCTAATTACTCTCTAGTTTTAAATCAACACCAAATTCCTTTCTCTATTATCCTGGTCATCACCCTAAATGAAGACTTTGTTACCCACCATGTGGATTAATGCAATCATTGATCTTCTTAGAACATCTCTAAATGATCTTTCTTGAAGCTGCCAAAATAGCCTTCCTAAGGCTATCTATGTCACTTCTCTGTTTGATCACTCCCAGTAGTTTCCTATTGCCCTAAAGATAAAAATAATAATTCCTTAACCAAGTATTTTAGGTTCTTCAAATCTAGATCCAACTTACATTTCCAGCATAATTTCACATTACTGCCCTTTACAAGTTCTATCTTCCAGCCAAACTGTACTACTGGCTATTGTCTGAACTTAGAATTCTATTCCCTTCCTCTGTCTTTTCCAGAAGCCTAAAACCTCCATCTTCATGTTTGAATTTAAGAATTTTCAAATTTTTTTAAGACTCCACTCAGGGTCCACAGCCTCAGCAAAGCCTTCCTCAATGCCCTTCTACTATCTCCTTCCTAAGAGATGAAAGCATTTTCCTGCTTCTCAAATATTTCTAAGGCAAGATCTTCTCTCCTTGATGACTCCCATCATTCCTCATGTTCTACCATACTCATTTATATATGCTGAGTATCCATTCATCAGCACAGATAAACTCTTTGAGAAAAGGACTATTTAGTTTTTGTCAATGTATCCTAATATATCCTTGTATAAAAATAATTTACCTGAATTCACCTAAAACCTTCTTTTCCCATCTTGAGCTATCAAAAAACACCTATTCTTAAAGCATCAGCTCAGATGACAGCTCTCCCTTAACCCTTTCCTAACAGTTGTAATAAAAAATGATCCCTTGCACTCTGCATTCGAGTTAATATTATTATTCATATAGGATTTCTAACATGCTTTGTGAGATGTAGATAGCCATACAAATTCTTTATCACATTTATTATATTGTAAACTCTTGAAACCATGGACAGTGTCCTTTACAACTTTGTGGCTATACCATTTTCTAAGCCCTGTGGTTTGAGTCTTTGAGAGTAGGAAATATTTTTGATGAATAATGTAGAGTTGTTTATTCCTTCTGAAATTTAGTTTGACATGCTCCAGTCACTGAAAATTATGATTACTTAAATCAATTTTATCATTTCCCTGTAAAAAATTTTGCTATTTATATATTAAAACAAATGCCTAGTCAACCCAGTAAAGTTAATTATCCAAAGTACTGACATCCTTTTTGCTTTTTCTCCATTCTTTCTGATGACTACTTTTAGATTTACTTTTGAGTCCAAACAAATATTGCTAGGTATAAGGAAGGGAAATTAGTCAATTTTGTTTCAAGTTGATCTAATTAAATCTAATAAAAGCTTTAGAGGTCCTAGGTACTTAAGTGAGACCTAGAATTATATATCAATTTCATTACTTGAAATTACTTGAAAACTAGGTTTTAACCCCAGTTCTGCCACTTACTATTTGAATGAATAAATTTCATTAAACTCCATGGTCACAATACTCTTTTTCACATATTATGATTCCAACCAAACAAGTCTACTTACTTCTCAAACAGGATATTCCATCTCTAATCTTCATGCTTTTGTAAAAGCTGTCCCTCATTCATTTGCTTCTTAAAATTCCTAGATTCAGCTCAAGTGCCACTTACCTATAACATGGGACTTATAAGTCCTATCTTGATATACCACCCCCATTACCAGTACCCTCCCCCAAGAAATATTTCATATTTACCTCCTCCCCCATACATAAAACAAAATACATGCCTCTTAAAGGAAGAACATATTTCAGTTTTACCTTTTTTTTATATCTAGCACCTAGAACAGAGCAACTACTATAATAAATATATAGCTTAAATGAATTTTAAAGTAGACAAAGGAAATTTGGGTTCCAGCCTTGGCTCTGCCAATAACCTGAGGCATGTCATTTAAACTCAAGTTGCAAATTTTTCATGTTTATAAGTATGTGCCTAGCTAAGTCCTATCTATAGTCTTTTTAATTCAAGGTTCCATTATTTTAAGTAAATTATTAATAAGTGAAGTCTTTGATAGTCATAAAATAATAAATGCCTCACCCAATATGATTTTAAACCTTTAACAATAATCCAGCATTTCTCAAATATACACTTAAACTAGATGTTTTTGGGGATTCCAACATAATAACACTAAATGAAGTCAGTATTTTACACTTGTGGTTAGAGTCTTTCAAAGCATAACTCAAAGATGGGAACATTTTAGATTGCTTCATTTAATTTTCAATTCTTTTATAAGCTTTGAAGCATCAGATAGAATGGATATGGATACCCATGTGTTCACATTAAAAAACTAAGATTTTCTTGAGACAAAGAACCCACAGAAGAGCCGGAAAAATTAAAAAAAAAAATTAAAAAGAATTCTTACCAAAGACTTTACGTGGGTTTGAACAGAGAGGTTGTGCCGACAAAGATTTGCCAAGAGTCCTAGACAAGACATTGTTAATTCATCTTCAGAAGACTGACTATATGTTTTGTTTCAGGAGAACAAAAAAAGGGAAAAAAACTGCATTATGCTGAATTCCAATTTACTCTAAACAACACATTTTACATATTTGATTTCTAGTAACTAGAGCCTTAACAACTAACTTGCATCTGAAATCTTTTCCCATTAGAATGTGAACTCCTTGAAAACAGAGACTGCCTTACTTTTCTACTTGTATCCCCAGAACTTAATACAAAGCTTTGCATATAGTAAGTAGTTTGTATATTAAGTAAGCTTAATAAAGGTTTTATTCATTCATTCATTCATTCATTCATTCATTGTTAGAATAAATCCATGTAGAAATTTTCATTATGACTTTACGTTTTTCTTTATTCTCTAACGATACTAATTGAATCCATAATACTTCTCAAACTCAACTTATTAACATAGAGATATTTTATAATACTAAGATTTTTTTAAGTTGGGAAAAAGGAAAGAGCAACTTTCAGATTTTTTTCCCCCAACAAAAATAAATATACTTTTTAACTTGAATGCTCAAAGATGGGAATATTTGCTCCACTAAGGCAGATCACAATCCTTATACCATCTGTAGAACGGAAAGAACTGCACCCCACTCCCACCCTGCAAAAAGACAACCATCTGATGATTGACTTTCTGGTGATAAGCACCTTTCAATTTCAGAAGCCTCATTCTTCGGATATCAAACAGGTAGTCCATTTCCAAGTCTGTAACCAACTATTTCCATCTTGCTAAGACCTTCTAAAATTTATTTTATACCCATCAAGAACTCAGAATCACAACCTACACCACAATGTGGCTCTTGAAAAAGATGACTTGCCTAAAAAACTAACAAAATAAGTTTTTGGTTTCAAAAAATGTATGTGTACTACAGATTTTTCTCCAGGAGTAAGGGTGAATATATTATCACACATGTAATACTTACATATGACCTATCAGGAATGAAATTAGCTCATCAAAATTGGCACCAGAATGGAAAACTTTGACATTGTATGTCAGTTTCTGTAGGAGTTGAAGGCACTGCAGATAATAAAATGGCTATTAACATATAAATATAAAAATATACTGCTCATAGGAGTATACTACATCAACAGAGGGATACTGAGGATAAGATTAAAAAAATTCTCTTTCCCCAATTTAAAAGTTCTGTCTGACAGGTTCTGGTTGTGTGACCCTGACAAATCAGTTACCTTTTTAGGATTTTTAGGTCGGTGGTATCAAATAATAAACTATACACAGGTTTCCTGCAGGTCTCATATTAACTTAGGAAAACCACATATTAACATTATGTATATTCTACTGTACTATTAATTTATTTTGTCAAATATATTTCCCAATTAAATCTGCAATCTGGTTCAGATCGAATCTGCTTAAGGTCACTCTTCAAGACTAATCTACAGCTGGGAATGGTAAAGCATGCCTATAATCCTAGCTGAGGCATAAGAGGGCAGATCTCATAAACTCAGATGCTGTATATAACAGGACAATGCAAATAGATGCCTTGAATTAAATTCAGCAATGATATGGTGAACCCGTTGGAGCAGTATGCTACCTGGTTGACTAAGGAAGGGCAAATATGCTCAGGTTGTAACAGGTCAAAGCTGCCATTTTGATCAGTAGTGAGATTCTGAGTAGCCTCTACATTTCCTGCCTGGGCAAGATGGGGAGACAGTCACTATTTCAAAAAATAAAAACAAAAAGACTAAGTTGTAGAGAAGATGCTAACCAGCACTGGCAGTGTCAGTTTCCATTCTCAGGGATTCTCTCCATGAAATAACAGATCTAAATCCCTATTTCTACTTGGTAAGGAAAGGTTTCAGTATTTTATAAAATTTAACAAGTCATTCTGAGTAAATGCTGTGATTGAAAATGACCTTATTTGATTGGCCATCTCCTAATTTACTCTTCTCCATACAATCTATTTCAGTTAGGAAATCTTGTCTACATCCCTCAGAGGAATTATTTTATTTTCTAATTAGGAAAACAAATATATACTTTAAAACAGTTGTATAATGGAAAGATCAGTGGACTGGAATCAAAAAGCCTATGTGGATCCTGATTTTGACAATTATTAGCTATGTCAATAAGCAAGTTAACAACTCTATGAGCCTCAATTTTAACTTGTAAAAATGTGGATAACACTTGTAATACTTTATGTCATTTTATTACACAGCAAGTATTCCACTGTGCAAATTGTAAAGTGCTACATAAACATGTTATTTAAGACTATATAAACATGAGTTAAGTCTACTATTCCACTTGAAACTTCCCAGAGCACTTTAAAAACCAGACATGATCCCAAAAAAGGGCCATCTTATACAAATAGTTGCCTTGAAGCATGAAATTAATTTGCTTAGTAATTATTTTTGTTTAGCACTCAGAATTCTAAGTTACACAGAGATAAAGATATAATTATGCCTACTAAAAGCCTTTTGAGTCTTATGTTCAACCAAATTTTAAGTTTCTCAAAGACAAGGACTATCTCTAATCAGCAAGTTCTTCAGTACTTAAATTAATTTGTAAATTAATTGATGATAAAAGATCATATATTGCTTTAATTCAATTCTTATCACTTGATGAAAAAAAAGTAGTTTAAAAATAATGATGTTTTGTACCTGCAATGACACTGCGTCATTGTGGACAGTACTGTTCCGATATACCAATCCTGCCAGGACACTATTCAGATTATAAGTGTTCTGGAGCCACTCTCTGGTATCATTGTCTAAAACTGTAATGTAAAATAAAAATGGCATTTAGATTAAATAAGTATGTTCAAAATGCTAAACCTATGACTTTCATAACTGCAAGATGTACCCAACTATATTTCAAGAATCTGTAATATTAAAGGTATGGGCATTTCTTCTACCAGTTCAGATCACAGTCCCTTTTAGCCTAACTATAAATATATTTTCCTATTAAATTAAAAAAAAAACCATCATTGGCAAAGACAAGCAATACTTAAATTAAGACTAAAAGTAGCAAATTATTCAGTCAGGTGAAAATATGGGTCATTCAGCAAACCAAGACACAGTGCTGAGAGCTACCAGAGTCCTTGAACATACCTGAGTCTATTTCCTTATATATAAAATAAAGGGTTGAAGGAAATGGGCTATAAGGTCCTTTTCAGTTCTATGTAATCCCTGCTCGATCTAAAAGAAAATTCAGGATAAAGACTATTAAACTAACACTGCTTGATTGCTACAAGTTATTAGCAACTTTTCTGCCACTTCCAACTATTAAAACAATCACCACAATAATGCTAGCATTTATATGATGCTTTAAGGTTTACAAAGCACTGTACAAATATTTTCATTTGATCCTCATAACAACTAGGGAGGTGGATGCTATTATTAACCTCATTTTATAGATTAAGTAAGTGAAGCAGACAAAGGTAAAATGACTTGCCCAAAGTCACACAGCTAAGAAGTATCTTGATTTGAATCTAGGTCTTCCTATCTCTAAGTCATGAAAATGAACCAATAACATTGAGTGTCTTGTAAATTTTTTCTTTAAATGTTACTTTAATATATCACATCAAGAATTAATTAGAAGTATTCATCCTTAGGTAGGAATTCTTTCTAGTTTAAGATTGTAAATTACAATATTGTAAGGCATTTTCAAGTTTTTTCAGCATATTTCTAAGTCTGATGTCTATATGTCAGGGTTATTACTTGGGCCTGTTTGTTTTGGTTTCTGATAATTTATCTTTGAAACTGAAGCACATTCTGTACATGAGATACTATACTAGAAGCAGCTAAACCAACAATGCTTTGTTTTCTTTACTTCAACCTGCCTTCCTTCTGTAACAAGAAAGTGAAACTGATGACCTTACCTAGTTGAGATAACAGGTTAATGATGCTTAAAGTTAGTGAAGTACTTAAATTTGGATCTTCAAGGAGCTCTACAAGGCAGGTTAGGCATTCACTTGGCAATATCTGGTTTGATGTAAACCACCGAGTAAGTTTTAGTCCAGAAATGACCTGGAAAATAATCATTTGTAAAGTAATGAATTTTGAATAAGTATGCCAAGGATATGAACAAATAGTTATCCAAAAAAAAAAGTCATGCAGAACATTTACATAATACTCATCATTTAGAGTTTTCTTGAGAGATACTGCAGTGTTTCACCACTTCCTACTCCTTCCTTCACCTTTTTTTACAGATGAGGAAACTGAGGCAAACAGGGCTGACTACCCAGTTAACATCTTTCTGACTCAGTCCTGTCATTCTTATCCACTATGCTATCTAGTTGACCAATAAAAATTGATATATAAAATTTCGATTTGCATTTTATAATATCTTAGTATACAAATTGAATGGCACCCTGGTCATCTATTCCAAGTTCATTTCACAGATGAAGAAACTAAGGCTCATCTATATCCCCTATTAAGAGTTCAAATCTTACTTCCAAAAATTACCAGTTTTTTTAACTCTAGTCAACACATATTATCTTCTCTCAGTCTCATTTCCTTACCCATAAATACCTACCTTCAAGAACTGGAGAGAGGTTCTAGTAAGTTAATTTAAGTGAAGGGATTTCAGACCCTAAAGAACTCTATAAATATCAGCTATTACTTTCCATCAGGACTATATTCCCTTCTTCACTAATACACATGATAAGATCTCAGTCAATATCAGCTGAGCAAGCAAATGAAAGGTTAAGACTAGTCCTTCCAGAATCTTTCAATTTGGTAGCAAAGAAGATAAGAATAAACAGAAACAAAGACAACTGCAAACACTAGTCCAAGCAATAGTGATTCTTCTGGACTTCAAAATAGCTGGACTAGGGAGTCAATGAGGAAGTGAGCTTTACAGGAAAAAAAGAAAGAAAAAGTTAAAGCATTCCAGGACAAAGCAATTTTGGTAACAATAATAAGAAGAACATTGACTATCTAACTATAATATTTAATTGGAACAAGTCTTCAAATATTTGAAAAACTATCACTTGAAAGAGGGATTAAACTGATTCTATAAGAGTAAGGAACAAAGGCCAGAAGTTTAAAAGGATGCAATATCAAGATGCCTAAAAATGAGAAGAGGTGGCCAGGAAAAAGAATTCAGTGCAGCTCAGCAGTCAGAAAACCTGGGGACAAATCAACTAAACTCTCAAAATCCTAGGTAATTTTCTAAGTCTCTAAATTGCAAGAGAAAGTTCCCTATTCTATCAAAGTAACAGGTCTAGCTTAGCCTAACAATTAGAGTAATCCAAAAAAACTTGTGTTAGGCTACATAATGGGAAAAGTGTTCCATCAATGTAAATCTTGAAAGAAACAACTGGTGTTGACCAAAACCTAATTGGGATTCCTCAATTTGTATTATGTTTTGCACCTAGATCATGACCACTTGACTGTTTTTCTTAGAAGGAGCAGGTTTCTGAATACATCTTCATCCATTCTTTTTTTTTTAAATGTTTTTAGCAAGGGAAATGGAGTTAAGTGGCTTGCCCAAGGCCACACAGCTAGGTAATTATTATTAAATGTCTGAGGCCAGATTTGAACCCAAAGGTACTCCTGACTCCAGGCTGGTGCTCTATCCACTGCACCAGCTAGCTGCCCCTTCTCCATCCACTCTAACAAGAATATGCCACCCTGCGTAGGTACTAAGGTGAAAAGAGAAATTTTAAAAGATGAAAATACTCTTGCTCTCAAGTTTATATTCTTGCAAAGCACCTTCGCCTTAGGGTTTTAAGTTTTAAAATCAGTAAGTCTTGAGATCAAACTGTCCTTCAAGTACTTTTGAGGTGTGTTAACAGTGAACAAGTCACAACCTGGCTAAACATCAGTTTTGTTCCCTGCCTCCCCGTGAAACTGAGTAAAAGCACCAATTTCTCATGTAAATAAAGTGCTCTGCAAACTATCAAACACTGTACTATTTATTGTGGGGAATAAAATATGGGGAATACATGACAACTCGAGTAATAAGAACAGAATTCTAACAACTAAGGGACGCAGACTGAGATTTTACAAAACTAGTTGGTATTTTTTTGATTTTATTTTTAACCCAATTCGTTCACTATAAAACAGGGATTTGACTAGACTAAGAGTTCTCCACCTGGAGTCGATGAATTTGCGGGTTTTTAAAATTTTTAGTAAAAAAGGAAATGTGACAGCTATGTAGTGTTTAAAAATTTATAAACTTATATTGTTGTAAATAAGTAATCATATAAACTTATTTTTGTCTTTCTATGTTCAGTGCCGAAGCCTCTCCACGCCCTCCCCAGCCCCTCCCGCACTCGTTAAGAAAGCCGAGAAAGCACCCATTCTGCACATCCTGTTTTTAGAAACGCCTTCCGAGGGCCCTGCGGGCCGGGTCGCACCAAGCCGGGGCGCGTGGGTCCCTCCTTCCCGCCTGGCCCGCGGCTCCGGAGCCCGGAGCTCCGGGGGTCGGGTGGGGGCCGGCCCCGCCGGGCTCTCACCTCCACATGCCGCAGCAGCTGGTTAGCGTTGGCCTCGGACCTGACTGCCTTGTACTGGCTGATGGCCAGCAGCAAGGACTTCAAGTTGGCCGTGAAGTCCATGGAGGCCGCGGCTCGGGGTCCTGCGCGACGGGGACGCGGGCCACCGAGACGTTCTCCGGGCGCTCGGGCCGCGCTTTTTTTTGGATTTTTTTAGCCCCTCCCTTTCCCTCTTCGAGAAACTTCCGGTTCCGGTCAGAGTCCGGAAATTGCCCCGCGCCCGCGGAGGTGGGGGGCAGGGCTGCCCTCTGAGGCCCTCCGCGAGCCTCCGGCCGGGGCTTGCCGCGCCCGCGAACTCTCGCGAGACCCAGGGCAGCGCCGACGGAAGCCGGCGATGCGGCGGAGGGGCTTCTGCGTCCGAGGGGCCTGGCCGTGACCTCTCGCTTGGCATGCTGGGCCTCGTTAAAGTGTGGTTTGGGGTCGGTGCCCGGAGAGCGACTTCCGGCCCCCTCGGCCCTCACCTCCCCGAGCTTCGGGAGGTCACCCCCACAGCGGTGCCACCTCCACAGCGAGACCACCCCCACAGCGGGACCACCCCCACAGCGGGGCCACCCCCACAGCGGGGCCACCCCCACAGCGGGGCCACCCCCACAGCGGGGCCACCCCCACAGCGGGGCCACCCCCACAGCGGGGCCACCCCCACAGCGGGGCCACCCCCACAGCGGGACCACCCCCACAGCGGGGCGCCCCGGCCTCTCCTTAGACTTAGGATACATGGGAAGAAGCTTCTGAAGGCAACAGTGATCAGCCTTTGGGTTTGGGTCGGGATCTCCTATTCTGATTTTTTTTTCTGGTCAACTTGTCAATCAGCATTTTATTTAAAGATTTTATTTATTTTGAGTTTTACAATTTTTTTTCCCTCCACCCCTCTCACAGAAGTCAATCTGTCAGTCTTTACATTGTTTCCATGTTGTACATTGACCCAAATTGAGTGCGATGAGAGAGAAATCATATCCTTAAGGCAGAAAAATAAGAGATAGCAAAATTACTTAATAAGATAACTTTTTTTTAATTATAGGTAATAGGGGTGGCTAGGTCGTGCAGTGGATAGAGCTCTGGAGTCAGGAGGACCTGAGTTCAAATCCTGTCTCAGATACTTAATAATTGTGTGGCCTTGGGCAAGTCACTTAACCCCATTGCCTTGCAAAAAATCTAAAATAAATGAATGAATGAATGAATGAATGAAATTAAAGGTAATAGTCCTTGGTCTTGGTTCAAAATCCATAGTTCTTTCTCTAGATACAAATGGTATTCTCCATCCCAGACAGCTCAAAACTGTCCCTGACTGATGGAATGAGCGAGTCCATCAAGGTTGACCGTCGCCCCCATGTTTCTGCTTATTTTTTTCAGCTCCCCACACCCTCATCCGGGTCAGTCAACAAACACTTGGAAAGGACCTGGGGCTGTGATAAACCAAGAATCTACCAAGCTAGGCAAGCATCCACACAGTCTCTGCTTTCAAAGTGGGAAACCCCAGGAGGGGGTGGTATGCAATGAATTTATTGCATTTATTCAAGAAAAGACTTGGTTGTCATAAAAATTTTAATGAGAACAGTGTTTAAATAAATGGAAGTGACACACAAGACCACTGGAAAAACTTGTAAATGGAACGCATTTCAATAGTTATTTATCTGCAAACAAAATGGTCACAGGATAAAATGTAGATAATCTCTAATGCTCTAAAATTTCATAGGATCTAGAGCATGAAAATTGAAGTTTTTTTCTATTTTTCTTCCATTATGAATCAAGACAGATCCAATAAGTATAGCATTTCTGTGTAATTTAAGGTTTGTAAAAGCTCTTGACCTGTATTATTTGATATCCTCACAACAACCTTATGGGATTGGTGCTATTATTATCCCGATTTTAACCTTGAATCTTAGAAAGGTTAGAGGACCAGCCTAGTCCATAAGTGCCCAAAGTGGAAATTGATACCCAGGCTTCTTAGGTCTTAGACCTTCCCCAGGCATTAGAATATGCTAATATGTTAGCTCCCCAAGAAACCACAATTTGACTAGAGTTCTACAAATATTTATTGCGTCTACTGACACAAGCAAAACTTCTAACCTTTCAGTGCTCTCTTAAGTTGCCAAGCAGGCTCAGAGCTGCTTGGATAAAGGAATGACTTGGAATTTTGAATGGAAATTTCCTATGCTAATGAAATTGCAGGTCTAATGTCAATAAAAATATCCTATTTGCAGGGTGTCTTGGGGGTTCAGTTCTACTTTTAAAAGGTATTTGCATATTCAGTTTTGAATAGAGTTGAAAAGGAGGATGATACTGGAGAGGGAATAGTCACAAGTAAAAGAAACTTCTCAATCCTAAAAAGGCATTTAAATGTGAGGAGAGAAAGAAAAAGTAAAGAACAGGAATCTCAGGAGTTGCCTTTGTCTCCTTGACAAAACCAGAAAATGGCTGAACAAATTGTGATATAGATTATTATCATTGTCATTATTATTATTATTACACTAAGAAATGGGCAAAGAAAGAATTTCAAAGAATCCCAAGTAGTGTGAACTGATGCAGGATGAAGTGAGTAAAACAACTGGTACAAGGGCAGCAACATTGTAAAGACAAGCTCTGCAAGTTTTGAATTGATGCAGATGCAATGATATACATTGATGCAAAATCTCCAGAAGATAATTTTGATATTTACATGTGAAACAGTTTGAAGGAAAATCTTTGTCATCACTTTAGAAGTTTAAAAAGAAACTTGGAGGAGGGAAGAAGGGATTTAATAGCATTGATTGGGTCTCAACCAAATTTTTTAAGAAACAGGCATGGCAGTCATGAGATCAGACAAATCAACAGTAAAAGAAAATATGGGGGCTACTAGGTGGTGCAGTGAATAGAGCACCAGCCCTGGAGTCAAGAGTACCTGAGTTCAAATCCAGCCTCAGACACTTAATGACATAGCTGTGTGGCCTTGGGCAAGCCACTTAACTCCATTTGCCTTGCAAAATCCTAAAAGAAAAAAAATTATGAACAAAAGAGACAAACAGGAATACTATATCATACTTAAGAGGCACAATAGATAATAAAACTATCAGTGTTAAATACAAACATAGTATAACACTTAAATATTTAAAGTAAAAGCTAAGTAATTTTATTTTTTAAAATATTTACTAATATAATAAAGCATTCCTTCCCAGGCTTATTCCATTTATATTGAGGCTGAGTCTCCTTCTTCATACATGGTTCTAGGAGTAATCTTGATGGACTGGGAACTCTAGAATGTTACTTAGAAATCTCTACCTGTGTGCTTTCTATTTATTATCATTACCTAGAAATAATTAACTTTCAGAAAATGTATTTAGCAGTGGCAGATATACAAAAGTTGGTTGTTATAAAAATATTCCCTCAATCTGGAGATGCACTCTCCTTCATACACACAGGTCCCTGAAGAAAGTAGATTCAAACTGAAAAAAAACCACACAGGGACAAAAGATAAAATTATAGTTCCTAGTAACTGGAAATATTTTCCTCCCTTTGGGGAATTCTAATAAATTTACTCTTAGGTGTAGCTGTCTATTTGGCTCTGAGAAGTAAGGCCCATTTAGATTCCTAAAACTTTTTTCCATGTTTCTACTTTATCTGCAGTGTCTTAGTTCATAATTCTGCAGTTACCATCAGCTACTGATGCTCTGAGGATAATGCTATTGACACTCTGGGGATTCCAAAACTTCTTTATTTTTTAATTTTATTTTTAATTTTTTGGCCCAGCTACATGCAAAAGCAAGTCTTAACATTTACTTACAAAACCTTGAGTTTGAATTTCTCTCCCTTCTTCCCACTTCATTCCATTGGGAAAGCAAGTTACTTGGTGTAGATTAAAAAATTTAGCCATGAAACATAATACTACAATTGTCATGTTGTAAAAGGATACATAATCCTCTCCCCCCACCCCACCCCCCACAAAGAAAGGAAACTACAAGAAAAATAAAGTGGGAGAAAGAAGTGTTCTGTCGATATTCAGACACCATCATCTCTTTCTTCAACATAAGTCCATCAGAGAAATTGCTTAAATATTTTTGCCACAGTTGCTATTGCTAGCTATATTTCCCTCTATTCTATCCCCCACCCTACTTACTCTATTCTCTTACTTCACAATTACAATTCTATTATTTAAAATTATTTTATTAACATAATTATTTAATTTCCTAATTTTGAACCAGATGAATCCTAGCAAATAGTTTTTGAATGTATTATTATATCATCTTTCTTTACATGTTATTTATATTTTTACATCACTCTTCATTAGCCTCACTATTCACTGGTCTGTATCCTATTTCTGCTTCATAATTTCCCTGGTTTAGGTATGAGGGGTATATTTGTCTCATAGAAGTTTAGTAACATAGTGATTATCTGTTATTCCCCTCATGTAAATCCATTGGTTTGGGCTTGATTTTGGTTTTGTTTTGTTTTGACTTTTAGGAATTAATATATGACTGATTTCTCTCTCTTATTTGTTTAGATTTCCTAATTTATTCACCTGGATAGTTTATTCTATATAAATGTTAACATATTTCTTTTACAATTCCATTTTCACTCATGCTTATGTGTGATTGTTGTAGAAAATTTTTCTTCATTTCCTTTGCATTTACCTGTTGTATGATTTATAATCCTAGAGTTTCTGGAGAAACTGAGATGTTGTTGATTTGCTGAAGGTCAAGCCCATGTCTTTTTAGCCTGTGTCTTTTCTTTTAACTTTTAAAAATCCATTTTAATTTTAAATTTTTTCCCCTAGCTACATGCAAAAGCAAGTTTCAACATTTATTTCCAAAACCTTGAGTTTCAAATTTTCTCCCTTCTTCCCACCCCATTAACCCCATTGGGAAAGTAAGTTATGTATTACAAGTTTAAAATGTGTAGCCTTGAAAAACATTACTATAATAGTCATATTGTAAAAGTAAAGTGAGGGGAAAAAAGTGTGCTTCAATCTGTATTCAGATACTGTCAGCTCTGTCCTTGGGATGGATCAAATTCTTTATCATAATTCCCTCAGAGAAATTGCTTCAATATTTTTCCCACAGTTGCTATTGCTACCTGTATTTCCTTCCATCCTATTCCTCCCCACCACCATTTATTCTATTCTCTCTCTCCCCTTTTACCCTGTCCCTCCTCAAAAGTGTGTTGTATCTGAGTACCCTCTCCCACCATCTTCCCTCTCATCTATCACCTACACCCCTCTCCCCTCCCTCTGTCCCTTTTTTCCCATCCCTTTCCTTTCCTTTTTTCCTCTATGGTCAAATAGATTTCTATACTCAAATGATTTTGTATGTTATTCCCTCTCTGAGAGAATCCCCTCTCTTATGAGATTAAGGATTCCCTCATTCCCCTTCCCTTTCCCCCATTCCATTCCACTGCAAAAGCTTTTTCTTGACTCTTTTATGTGAAATAGATTGTTGGATTCTACCTCTCCTTTCGCTTTCAGTACATTCCTTTCTTGCACAATCTTTTTGATATATTATTCCTTCAAATTCAACTCCCTCCTGTGCCTTGTCTATATATGTTCCTTCTAACTGCCCTAATAAATGAGAAGGTTCATATGAATTGTCAGTATCATCTTCCCATGGAGGAATACAAACAGTTCATCATTAAATCCCTCATAATTTACCCTTCCTGTCCATTCTTTACCTGAGTCCTATACTTAGAGATCAAACTTTCTGTTCAGATCTGGTCACTTCATCAGGAAAGTTTGAAGGTCCACTGTTTCATTGAATATCCATCTTTTTCCCCCTGAAAGAAAATATTTAGTTTTGCTGATTCTTGGTTGTAATCAAGCTCTTTTGACTTCCGAAATATCATATTCCAAATCCCACTAGTCCTTAATGTAGAAGCTGCTAAATCTTTAGTTATCCTTACTGTAGTTCCATGATATATGAATTGTTTCTTTCTGGTTGCTTGTAATATTTTTCCTTTGACTTGAAAGTTCCGAAATTTGGCTTTAATATTCCTGACAGTTTTAATTTTGGGATCTCTTTCAGGAGATGATTAGGTAGATTCTTTCAATTTCTATTTTACCCTCTACTTCTAAGGATATCCAGGGCAATTTTCCTATATAATTTCTTGAAAAATGAAGCCTAGGGTCTTTTTTTTGGTCATGAAGTTCAGGCAGTCCAATTAATTTTTATCTTAGCTCTCTTGGATCTGTTTTTCAGGTCAGTTGTTTTTCCATTGAGATAGCTCACATTTTCTTCTGCTTTTTCAGTGTTTTGGTTCTGTTTTATTGTTTCTTGATTTCTCACAAGTCATCAGCTTCCCTTAGCTCCATTTTACATTTTAAAGAATTATTTTCTTCTGACCAATTCTGTTTTTAAGGCATTCTTCTCATTGGCCTTTTGAACTGCTTTTTCCATTTGATCCAAATTGGTTTTTAAGATGTTGTTTTCTTCAGTATTGTTTGTATCTACTTCAAGCTGCTGATTGCGTTTTCTTGATTTTCCTGCCATCACTCTCATTTCTCTTCCCAACTTTTGTTCTACCTCCCTTACTTGATTTTCATAATCACTTTTGAGCTCTTCCATAGCCTGAGACCAATACATATTTTTCTTAGAGCCTCTGGACACAGGAACTTTGACTTTTATTATCTTCTGAATGTGTATTTTGATCCTCCATAGAACCAAAGTAATTGTCTATGGTCAGATTTTTTTCTTTCTGTTATTTGCCCATTTCACCAGCCTATGACTTGATTTTTAGCTCTTTGTTAGATAGGACTCTGCTTCCAGGGTGAAGAACACATTGTCCAAGCCTTTGAGAGTTTTTGCAACAGTTTTCAGGTGCACGCCCCTCAGGGACCTCAGTTCTTTCAAGGTCTTATGAAAGGCTCTGACTATTCTGTTGGCCTGTGCTCTGGTCTATGGATGACCACAAGTACTTCCCTCTGTCCTGGAACAGTGAAGAGAGTCTTTGCTCTGTTGTGGCAGTAAAGCTACTTTTTCATGAGACTGGGGCCCCAAATTGCACCTGGATCTGAACATGGGCAAAGTAATAGTCCTGCCTCAGGTAAAGCAAAGGGTCGGTAATCTCCCCCAACCCTCTTACTATTTGAGGACTGAGCACTGAGGAAACATCTTCTGGGTGGCTCCACACACCTGCTCCTGGTGTCCTTGGGCTAGTTCTATGCTGAGGCTTGCACTGGAATGGACTCCCTCTCATTCTGGTGCAGCAGAATTTTCCCTTACCTTCCCAATTGTCCTTGGAAATCCCTGGGCTGGGAAGTCTGGAAACCACCACTGCTGCCATGAACCCAGGAACTCCCAAGTACCCAGGCATTCTGGCTCTGTTCCTTGATGGCTGGAACCGGTTCACTCTGGCATGGCCCAGACTGAGCTATATGCTCTTTCTAACCTCAGTGCAACACAGCTTTCTTGGGGAATCTTCCAAATTGTATTAGGCTGGAAAATTGTTTTACTCAGTCTTTTTGTGGGTTCTGTCACTCTAGAATTTGGCTATAGTCAGAGTCATTATTTAAAGGTATTTGGAGAGGTCAGAGAGAGAGAGAGAAAGAGCTTATAGGAATTCCTGGCTTTACTCCACCATCTTGGTTCTGACCCCAAAACTTCTAATCTTAAGAAGTTTCTTTAAGAAGTTTACTTGCAAAAAAAAATTTAAAAAAAAAGTTTACTTGCTCAGGAGTGAAGGGGAGGAGAGAACTTCACTTTTATCCCTTCTCCTAAGAGTAATTATATCTTAGCAAGACTTTACTATTGGATTTTTCTATCACAAGAGATTTCTTGGATGGAACATCTCTACTTTCATTCTCTGAAATTTAATAAGGATTTATTTCATTTAAACTTCTGATTAATTCAGATGAGACTGGGGTTTTTTATTAAATTAATTGGAGGGTGAGATTTAAGTAAGGGTGAGATTTCTACCTTTATACAGTAATTGAAGGTAGTTTCAACATACCTCTATCAGGCTCAGTCAAATCTAACAGAAGGAGAAAGGCAATTAGGAATCTGAACAAAATGTTGGAGAGATTAGATTAAATAAATCTTTGGTAATTATGGGATGAGACTACAACCTTTTCATTAATGTATAAAGGATTAGTCCCCAATTAAACATTAAACTGGAAATCCTAAAAATTAAAGATGAGATTAATAAAATTGAATATAAGAAAACCATTGAATTAATAAACTAGAAAATGAGTTTTTGAAAAAATAAACATGTATTAATGTGATAGAAGAAAAATTGCTAGTATCAAAAAATAGAAAGTGAAAATGTCCCTAAAAAGATGAAATCAAAGCAATTATTATATTATTTTGCCCAAATATATGATAATAAATTGAACAGTTTAAGCAAAATGAAAAAATATTTACAAAAATATAAACTGCAGATTTACAGAAGAGGAAATAGAATATGTAAATAAACCTTTATTAGAAAAAGAATTGAACAGACCATTAAAAAACTTGCTAAGAAAACAGTGTCAGGAACAGATGGATTTACAAGTGATTTCTACTAGACATTTAAAGATTATCCAATTCCTGTCTATTGGAATAATAGGCAAAAAGTCCTTCTATGAAACAAATGTTGATACCTAAACTGGTAAGAGGAAAAATTATAGATCAATTTCACTAATGCATATGGATGCAAAAATCCTAAATTAGAAAATTGATGACAATATATCACAAATATCATATATTGTGACCAAGTGGAATTTATACCAGGAATGTAGGGATGGTTAGTTTTTGTCCTTCTTTATCAAGGAAGACCAAAATGACATCAGTATGTTTGAGACAAATTACAGTGTGTTCTACTGTGGATAATCAGACCAATATGAGCTAGGAATGCTCTACTAAGGTTGGGAACAAATAGTCTATGTGAACACCTGGGGTGGGTACTCTAAACTTACTGAAATCACATTTCCTTTGAACTGCTTTAATTCTGCCTTCCTCATAGAGTGCAGCACCCTCACTGATGAGGGCACACCATGCTGGGCTGTTCTGTGCCAGTATCTCTCATGCTGTGCAATCAATTCTAAAGTTCTTTAATGAGACCTTTAGGGTGTCTTGGTTTCACTTCTTCTGACACCCTTGTGAGTGCTTGCACTGTGTGAGTTCCCCCATAAAATAGTTTGGGTTTTTTTTTTTTGGCAAGCATACATCTGACATTTTAACAATGTGCCAAGTACATTATAGTTGCACTCTCTGTAGTAATGTTGGAATGCTAGGCAGTTTAGCTCGAAAAAGGATCTCATTGTCTGGTATCTTCTCCTATCAGGTGATCTTCAAAATCTTTCTAAGACAATTTAAATGGAAGCAATTCAGTTTCCTAATTTGGCACTAATAGACTATCTAGGTTTCACCTGGCATATAGCAACAAAGTCAGCACAACAGCTCTGTAGACCTTCCATTTGGTAGAACCTCCCCAAAACTGAGCTAGCTCTGCCAATGTATGTGTAAACCTCATTATCATTGTGTACCTCCTTGGAAAGGACACTGCCAAGGTAAGTGAACTTGTCCACTGTACTCAAAACTTCTCCATTTGCTTTAATCAATGGTTCCACATATGGATGCAGTGGTGCTAGTTGATGGATCACCTGTGTTTCCTGGGTGTTAGTTGTTAGAACAAAATGAGCACAGGCAGCAGGGAATTGGCCCATAGTTTGTTGTATTGCTGTATCTCAGTTTCAGAGGCTGTATCGAGTGAACAATCATCTGCAAACAGAAGATCGTGCACCAACATTTTGGTCTTGGCTTATAACATTTTCAAGCTAAAGAATTTGCCATCAGAGTGGTAATGGACCTTGAGGCCATTTGATAGGCCTCATTGAAGGCGTTTAATAACATGGCTGAAAACATGCTAAAAAGTATAGGAGATGGGGTGGCTAGGTGGCGCAGTAGATAAAGCATTGACCCTGGAGTCAGGAGTACCTGGGTTCAAATCCGGTCTCAAACACTTAATAATTACCTAGCTGTGCGGCCTTGGGCAAGCCACTTAACCCCATTTGCCTTGCAAAAAACTAAAAAAAAAGTATAGGAACAAGGACACATCCTTGTTTTACTCCATTGTGACCAGGTGATCTCGTGACCATTGTCCTCTATCCAGAACCTGGGCATACATGCCATCATGAAACTGATATCCAATACTGATGAAGTTCTTCAAGTAACCAAATTTTGACATAATTTTCCATAAACTCTTGCAACTGCTGGTATGAAAGGTCTTGGTCAGATCTGCAAATGTGTACAGAACTCTTTTCTGTTCCTGGCATTTTTCCTGGAGTTGTTGAGCAGCAAACACCATATCAACTATTCCTCTACCCTTTCTAAAGCCACACAGACTTTCAGGAAGGTGACCAACTTCCATGTTAAGGATTAGCCTATTGAGAAGGACTCTGCCAAGAATCTTACCAGCAATGACTAAAAGAGAAATACCCCTGTGATTGTCACAGGACAATCTATTCCCTTTACCTTTATAGAGATGGATGATAGAGGCACCCTTGTATTTTTGAGGGATAACCTCTTCATGGAAAATTTCAGTCAGTTTTTGGTTGAGCAATGAACTCCCCCGCCTTGGGATCTCAACAGGAACAGAATCCACGCCAGATGTATTGCCACTTAAAAGGAACTAATGGCATTCAAAAATCTCTTCTTCTAGGGACTGACTGATTTCTACTTGAGTTAACTGGTCAATGACTTCTGCATTGATTGATGATAGTCAGTTAAGAACATTATGGAAGTGTTCAGACAATCTCTCTAGGATCATGAACTTATCATTAATCAATGTGGATCCATCAGCACTGAGTATTTGAGATGTACCATATATCTTTGGCCCATAAATACCCTTTAGGGCATCATAAAAACATTTTGGTTTGTTACTATCAGCATAAAATTGAATTTCATCTGCCTTCTTACTGAGCCAAGAATCCTGCATCTTTCTAAGCTTCACTTCTAAGCTTCATTTTACTTTTGATGAAATGAAATGCTGCCTTCTTAGAAATGGATGAATTGCTGGTAAACCCTATGGAGCTTTCATTTTTCATTGAGCAGCTTCTGTATTTTCCCATCATTTTCATCAAACCAGTCTTTGTGTTTCTGAGTGTTCTGGTCCAGATAAGCAAATGCAGTACTCTGCCAGATCTGTGAAAGCTGCCCACTCCTTTTCTGCTCCATTGTTGCCAACTATGTATTGATTCAGTTTTCCTCCAAGTTAGCAACAAACTGTTCCCACTCAGAAAGACACTCTAATCTCTTAACATTAATTTTTCTAGTATTCATTTTGCCTTGGAGTAGCTGCTTTGGTTGAATATGAATATTTAACTTAGAGAGGATGAGTCTGTGATCAGTCCAGCACTCTGCACCACACATTGCCTTTGTCACTCTCACATCCTGTCTGTCTCTTCTTTTTACAGTCACATAGTTTAATAGATACCTATGTTTTCTATGGGGGTGCATCCAGGAAGTTTTATTGCATTTAGGTAAACAAAAGACAGTTTTTGTGATAAGAAGGTCATGAAATTCACAATTCTTCAGTAAGAGGTGATCATCACTGTTGCTGTTTCCAACTCCATTCCTCCTAAGAACTCCCTTCCATGTCTGGTAATCTGAGCCTACTCTAGCATTAAAGTCACCCCAAATTATAAGCTTATCCTCTTTTGGTACATTGATGATAATGGTCTTCAGGTCTTCATAAAATTTTTCTTTAATTTCATCAGTGTTAGTCATGGTGGGAGCATAGGCACTGATGATGGTGGCATGTCTTTTTCCTGGAAGTAGCAGTCTCATTGTCATGAACCTGTGTTTGGTAGACATTCAAGAATGTTAACTAGATTAGTTTTGATTGCAAAACCTGCCATTGTTTCATGGCATTTCCTTTCATTGCGACCACTCCAGAAAAATGTGTATCCAGCTCCAACTTCAGTAAGCTGGTCTTCATTTGGCAGCCTTGTTTCACTCAGGGCTGCTGTCTGGATACCATTACCTGCTGAGTTCTCTTGCAACAAAAGCTGTTAATCTTTCAAGACTATTGGATCGTGTGTTGTCTATGAGTTTGTGCGTGTTCCATGCACCGATGGAGAGTGGAATCTTCTTTGAAAAAATTTTTGTAGACTATTTTGTGTCTCTACCACAGGCCTTTAATGAACTTGCTAAGAAAAAAGTGTCAGGAACAGATGGATTTACAAGTGAATTCTACCAGACATTTAAAGATTACCTAATTCCAATATTAAATTATTTGGAATAATAGGCAAAAAATCCTTCTCTGAAATATAATGTTGATAACTAAACTCGGAAGAGTAAAAACAGAGAAAGAAAATTCTATATCAATTTCACTAATGAATATGTATGCAAAAATCCTAAATTAAAAAACTAGACAAATACAGCAATATGTAACAAATGTCATGTATTGTAACCAAGTGGAATTTATACAAAGAATGTAGGGATGGTATAACATAAGAGAAATTATTGATGTAATTGATTTTATTAATAATAAAATCATATGATATATCAATTAATGCACAAGAAAACTTTTGGTAAAGCATACTCATCCTTATTAAAAAAAAAACACTTGAAAGCATAAGTAGAAGTTGATTTTTCCCAGAAGAATTGACCTAAAATCACCAGCATGGTAATGGAGATAAGGTAGAAGACTTTATAATTAGATCAGGAGTATAACAAAGATGGCCATTTTAAATATTATTCAATATTGTATCAGAATGCTAGCAATAACAATAAGAGAAGAAAAACAAATTGAAAGGATATGAATGGGAAATGAATTAATAAAACTAACTCTCTTTGCAGATGGCATGATGATATCCTAGAGATGCAACTAAAAAGTTAGTGGAAAGAATTTTAGCAAAAAAAAGTCTATAAAATAAAGCCATATAAACATCAGAATTTCTACATATTGCTAACAAAAGATAGTAAGAGATACCTCATTTAAAATAACTGTATACTATATAAAATACCTGAAAGTATACCTGCCAACATAATTATCAAACACTTTTAAAACAAAATAGAGTAAGATTTAAATAATTAGAGAAATATTAATTGTCCTTGGATGGCAAAAGCCAAAATAATAACAATAATAATTCTACTTAAACTAATCTACTTATTCAATGCCATACCAATTAAACTACCAAAATGATGTTATTGAAGTTGAAAAATAATAAAATTCATTTGGAAGAACAGAATGTCAAGAATGTTAAGGAATTCATTTTTAATTTTTTCTTTAGTTTTTGCAAGGCAATGGGATTAAGTGACTTGCCCAAGGTCACACAGGTAGGTAATTACTAAGTGTCTGAGGTCATACTTGAACTCAGGTCCTACTGACTCCAGGACTGGTATTCTATCCATTGTGCCATCTAGCTACCCAGGAATTAATTTTTAAAAATGTAATGAAATGAGCTTTAGCAGTACCAGATAAGATATCTGATTTTCTAAATAGAAGGGAATAGTCCTTGAACTTTGTTCAAACTCCACATCTCCTTATCTGGATACAGATGGCACTCTCCTTTGCAGACAGCCCAAAATTGCTCCCAATTGTTGCACTGATGGGATGAGGGATTCCTTCAAGGTTGATCATCACTCCCATGTTGTTGTTAGGGTATACAGTGTTTTTCTGGTTCTGCTCATCTCATTCAGCATAAGTTCATGCAAATCCCTCCAGGCTTCCCTGAAATCCCTTCCCTCCTGGTTTCTAATAGAACAATAGTGTTCCATGACATACATATACCACAGTTTGCTAAGCCATTTCCCAATTGAAGGACATTTACTGGATTTCCAATGCTTTGCCACCACAAACAGGGCTGCTATAAATATTTTTGTACAAGTAATATTTTTACCCTTTCCCCCCCCATCTCTTCAGGGTATATACCCAGTAGTGGTATTGCTGGGTCAAAACATTTTTGTTGCCCTTTGGGCATAGTTCCAAATAGCTCTCCAGAAGGGTTGGATGAGTTCACAGCTCCACCAACAGTGTAATAGTGTCCCAGATTTCCCACAACCCTTCCAACAATGATCATTATCCTTCCTGTTCATATTTGCCCATCTGAGAGGTGTGAGGTGGTACCTCAGAGAAGCTTTAATTTGCATTTCTCAATTAATGATTTAGAGCATTTTTTCATATGGCTATGTATTGCTTTGATCTCCTCATCTGTAAATTGCCGTTGCATATCCTTTGACCATTTGTCAATTGGGGAATGGCTTTTGGTTTTAAAAATATGACTCAGTTCTCTGTATATTTTAGAAATGAGTCCTTTGTCAGAATAATTAGTTGTAATGATTGTTTCCCAATTTACTACATTTCTTTTGATCTTGGTTATATTGGTTTTATCTGTGCAAAAGCTTTTTAATTTAATGTAATTGAAATCATCTAATTGGCTTTTGATGATGTTCTCCAACTCTTCCTTAGTCATAAATTGCTTCCCTTTTCATAGATCTGACAGGTAAACTAGTCCTTGATCTTCTAATTTGCTTATAGTATTGTTTTTTTATGTCTAATTCCTGTGACAATTTCGATCTTATCTTGATAAAGGGTGTGAGGTGTTGGTCTAATCTAAGTTTCTTCCCTACTCACTTCCAATTATCCCAGCAGTTTTTATCAAAGAGGGAGTTTTTATCCCAATAGCTGGACTCTTTGGGTTTATCAAACAGCAAATTACTGTAATATCTCCTACTTTTACACCTAGTCTATTCCACTGGTCCACCACTCTCTTTCTTATCCAATACCAAACACGTTTGATGACTGATGCTTTATAATGTAATTTTAGATCAGGTAGGGCTAATCCACCTTCTTTTACACTTTTTTTTTCATTAAGCTCCTGGCAATTCTTAACTTTTTATTTCTCCATATGAATTTACTTACATTTTTTTCTAACTCATTAAAGTAATTTTTTGGAATTTTGATTGGTAGGGCACTAAACAGATAGTTTTGTTTTGGTAGAATTGTCATTTTTATTATATTAGCTCTACCTATCCAGTTATTTAAATCTGATTTAATTTGTGTGAGAAGTGTTTTATAATTGTTTTCAAGAAGATTCTAAGTCTGTCTTGGCAAATAGACTCCCAAGTATTTTATATTGTCTGAGGTTACTTTGAATGGCATTTCTCTTTCTAGCACTTCCTTCTGTATCTTGCTAGACATATAAAGAAAAGTTGAGGATTCATAAGGGTTTATTTTATAAGCTGCAATTTTGCTAAAATTGCTAATTGTTTCCAGTAGTTTTTTGGATGATTTCTTGGGATTGTCTAGATAGACCATCATGTCATCTGCAAAGAGTGAGAGTTTTGTCTTTTCCTTCCCAATTCTAATTCCTTCAATTTCTTTTTCTTCTCTAATTGCTGATGCTAACATTTCTAATACAATATTGAATAGTAGTGGTGATAATGGGCACCCTTGTTTCACCCCTGATCGTATTGGGAATGCCTCTAGCCTCTCCCCATTGAATATAATGCTTGTTGATGGCTTCAGATAGATACTGCTAATTATTTTAAGGAACAGTCCATTTATTCCTACACTCTCTAGTGTTTTTAATAGGAATGGATGCTGTATTTTGTCAAAAGCTTTTTCAGCATCTATTGATATGATCATATGATTTCTGATGGGTTTGTTGTTGATATAATTGAGTATACTAACAGTTTTCCTAATATTGAACCAACCCTGCATTCCCGGAATAAATCCTACTTGATCATAATGTATTATCCTAGTGATAACTTGTTGTAATCGTTTTACTAAGATTTTATTTAGGATTTTTGCATCTATATTCATCAGGGAAATAGGTCTATAATTTTCTTTCTCTGTTTTAACTCTTCCTGGTTTAGGTAACAGCACCATATTGGTTTCATAGAAAGAGTTAGGCAGAGTTCCATTTTTCCCTATTTTTCCAAAGAGTTTATATAGAATTGGAACCAATGTTCCTTAAATGTTTGGTAGAATTCTCTTGTGAATCCATCAAGCCCTGGAGATTTTTTCATTAGGGAGTTCAATGATGGCTTGTTGAATTTCTTTTTCTGAGATAGGGTTGTTTAGGTATTTAATCTCTTCTTTATTTAACCTGGGCAACTTATATTTTTTGTAAATATTCATCCATTTCACTTAGATTATCAAATTTATTGGCATAGAGTTGAGCAAAATAATTTCAAATTATTACTTTAATTTCTTCCTCATTGGTGGTGAGTTCACCTTTTTTATTTATGATATTAGCAATTTGGTTTTCTTCTTTCTTTTTTTTAAACAAATTGACCAGAGGTTTATCAATTTTACTGTTTTTTTCATAATACCAACTTTTGGTTTTATTTATTAATTTAATAGTTTTTTTTGCTTTTGCTTTTATTAATTTCTCCTTTAATTTTTAGAATTTCTGGTTTGGTATTTAACTGGGGATTTTTGATTTGTTCTTTCTCTAATTTTTTTAGTTGCATGTTTAGTTCATTGATTTCATCTTTCTCCAATTTACTCATGTAAGCATTTAAAGCTATAATATATCCCCTGAGAGTTGCATTAAATGAATCCCTTAGGTTTTGGTATGTTTTTTCATTATTATCATTATCTAGGATAAAATGGTTAATTCTTTCTATAATTTGTTTTTTGGTCCACTCATTTTTTAAAATGAGGTTATTCAGTTTCCAATTTGTTCTGGGTCTATATCTCCTTGGCCAAGTATTGCATATGACTTTTATTGCATTGTGATCTGAGAAAGATGTATTCACTATTTTTGCCTTTCTGCAGTTGATCATTAGGTTTTTATTTCCTAATACATGGTCAATTTTTGTATAATTTCCATGTACTGCAGAGAAAAAAGTATATAGTATATTCCTTTCTATCCCCATTCAGTTTCCTCCATAAGTCTAACATTTTTCTAACCATCTATTTACCTCCTTAACTTCTTTCCTGTTTATTTTATGGATTCAATTTATTTAGATCTGAGAGTGGGAGGTTGAGATCTCCCACTAGTAGAATTTTGCTGTCTATGTCTTCCTGTAGTTCTTTCAGCTTCTCTTCTAAGAATTTGGATGCTATCCCACTGGGTGTATATATATTCAGTATTGCAATAACTTTATTGTCTATGGTACCTTTTAGGAAGATAAAGTTTCCTTCCTTATCTCTATTAACGCTATCTAGTTTTTGCTGCTGCTTTGTCTGAGCTAAGGATTGCTACCACTGCTTTTTTTACTTCAGCTGAAGCAAAATATATTTTGCTCCAACCTTTTACCTTTACTCTATATGTATCTCTCTGCTTCAAATGAGTTTCTTGTAAGCAGCATATTGTAGTATTCTGGTTTTTAACCTACTCTGCTCTTTGCTTACATTTTAAGGGAGAGTTCATCCCATTCACATTCAAAGCTACGATTACTAATTCTTTATTGCCCTCCATGATATCTTCCTTCTGTTTGTATTTTTCCCCCTCCCCCCTTTATCCATATTCCCCAGTATTTTGTTTCTGAATACCACCCCCTTCAGTGTGTTTGCCCTCCTATATCACCCCTCCCCTTTCTTTCCCCTTTCCTTTTTTCCCTTTTCCATTCCCTTCCTTTTGTTAGTTCCCCCTTTTTTCCCCACTCCCCTTCCCTTTCTCCATCCCCCCCCTCCCCTTTTCCCCTTTTAATACTTGAAAGGTTAGATGTTTTATAAGTTAACTGAGTATGTGTAGGTTGAATTTAAGCCAAGTCTGATGAGAAGAAGATTCAGTGTTTCTCATCTGCTCCCTTCTTTCCCTCTATTACCATAGGTATTTTGTACCTCTTAGTGTAATGAGATTTACCCCATTAAATCCCCTCCCTCCTCCCAAATCTTTCCTGTCCCCCTTTTTAAGGAGGTAGTAATTTTTTTTAGATCATTCTAAGTCATAGAAAATTCTGAGTATCTGTCACTTCTAGTTAAGTATATTCTATCTAATAGAGATAAAATTCTTGAGAGTTATTAGAGTCTTTCTCCCAAGTGGGGTTAAAGCCAGATACATCTCTTTAGATAGCAGTCTCATGGATAGATCATGAATGTCCATCATTTCTGGCTACGTATATTCTCTCTGTTAGAGTTACAATTCTAAGATTTATGAGAATCTTTACCCCCATGCTGGGATATAGCCAGTTTCAACTTATTAGATAGCAGTTTTTTTCCTTTTACCACTACCCCCCTTTTTTTTTTTACCTTTTCATGTGTCTCTTGAACCTCCTGTTTGATATCCAAATTTTCTATTTAGCTCTGATCTTTTCATCGGGAATTTTTGGAATTCTTCTATTTCATTAAATGTCCATCTTTTTCCCTGGAAGAGAAAGAAGGCTCAGCTTTTCGGGATAGTAGATTCTTGGCTTCATTCCAAGCTCCCTTGCTCTTCCAAATATTTCGTTCCAGGCCCTTCAATCCCTTAATGTTGATGCAGCCAGGTCCTGCCTGATCCTTACTGTGGCTCCTTGATATTTAAATTTTTTCTTTATGGCTGCTTGCAGGATTTTTCTCTTTTATCTGATAGTTCTGGAATGTGGCCACAACATTCCTTGGTGTTTTCATTTTAGGATCTTTTTCTGGAGGGGATCAATGTATTCTTTCAATAACTACTTTGCCCTCTGGTTCCATGATATCAGGGCAGTTTTCCATCACTAGAACCTGTAATATTAAGTCCAGGCTTTTTTTTTCTCTTCAATGTTTTCAGGAAGTCCAGTAATTCTCAGGTTGCCCCTTCTCAATCTATTCTCGAGGTCAATGGTTTTGTTGATGAGGTATTTTACATTTTCTTCTATTTTTTCTATTTTTTGATTTTGTTTAACTGGCTCTTGCTGTCTCATGGAGTTACTAGTTTCTGAAGATTCCATTCTTTTTTTTTAGGGAGGAGTTTTCTTCATTAACCTTTCACAACTCCTTTTTCAATTGGTTAATTCTACTTTTGAAAGAGCTTTCCATTTGACAAATTGAGGTTTTGAGAGAATTATTTTCTTTTTGCATTTGTCCAATTGATGATATGAAAGATTTATTGTGATTTTGTATTTGTCCATTTGAGGATCTGAGAGATTTATTCTCCTTTTGTATTTGTCTAATTGTATTTTCTTAGGATTTGTTTTCTTGTTGCAAGGTATTAATTGTCTCTCCCAAATTTTTCAGTTGATTTTTAAGCTCCTTCCTTATTTCTTCAAGGAAGTCTTTCTGTGCTGAAGACCAGATCGTATTCTCCTCAGAGGTTCTAGGTCTTTCTGAGTTAGGGTCTTTCCCTTCCAAGAATTTTTCTATGGATACACCTTTCTGCTGACCCTTCTTCATTTTGCTAAGACCTTGAGTTGGGGAGGGGCTGGTTCACAGGGGCTTGGGATCGCTAAAGGCTTTACTCACTGAATGCAATTTCTCTGGCTGGCCAGTAGGAGGTGCTGGTTGCTTTCTCTGGAGTGTCTGTGACCTTGATTGAGGCCTTCTCCCTTTGCTTGAAGGAAGGAGTTGGAGCTATTGAATTCTTTTGCCTTCAATCAATGGTGCTCTTTACCCTGGCCTGAGGTCATTCCTCTCTTGATTGTCAGCTGGGCTGGTTCTTCTGCTCACACACCTGTGCCTGAGGCAGAAGTATTCTGCAATTGTTTGTTCTGGGAAGAGGCCTCAGCTGTAATGGAGGTGTGGACTCAGAGTTCCTTAGACTAGAGGAGCCCAGGGATGGTGTCTGCAGCTCTCCTGCACCAGAACTCTACCCCCAGCCCTGTTTGCAAGCTCCAGAGGGACAGCACCAACACCAGTGCCTCTGCTCCCTAGTTGACTCAAGCCCCTGCCATCTAGCCCCACCACTGATCCAGCAGGTCCGTCTCTCAGGCCCTCAGACTCCGGGCTCCAATTCAGCTGCTAATCTGGCTGATCCAGGGCTGATCCGCCCTCTGAGCCCAGACTCACCCACCCGAATTTGTCCAATACTGCTGCAGAAGACAAATCCTGAGTTAGATGTTCTTTCTGGGTTTTGTGGGTCGGATTTCTTTTAAGAGGTTTATTTCATATGATAGATGGGGAAATATCAGGAGACTTTAGGACTGTGCCTGTCTTCTCTCCACCATCTTGGCCAGAAGTCCTAAAAAAGCATTTGTACAAAAAAAAAAACCCAATGTGGCAAAAAGAAAAACGGAAAATTTTGGGGAAATTTTATAGACAGTTGTTTGGATATAGATGACATTGTCAAATTTGTAAGAATATGAGTCATTCCCCAATTGATACATGGTCAAGGATATGAACAGATAGCTTTTTGATAAAGAAATCAAAACTTTATATAGTCTTATGAAAAAAATGCTCTAAGTTCTGATTAGAGAAATGTAAATTAAAACAACTGAGATATCATTTCATACCTATCAAATTGGCTAATATAATAGAAGGGGAAATGATAAATGTTGGTGGAAATGTGGAAAAATTGGAACTGTAATACACTGTTGGTGGAACCATGAACTGATCCAGTCATTGTGGAGAGAAATCTGGAATTATGCCCAAAGAGTTATAAAGCTACATATACTCTTTGGTCCAGTGTCCCACTGGACTACATTCCAAAGAGATCAAAGAAAAAGGAAAAGAACCAATTTGTATAAGAATATTTATCTCTCTTTGGGATGGCAAAGAGCTTGAAGGATGTTGAACAATTGGACCATGGCAAACAAAGCCAACATTATGATCGTGATGGAATACTTCAGTGTTATAAGAAATGATGAACTGGTTGATTTTAGCAAAACAAAAGAAAACATGTAAAGACCTGTATGAAAAATTAAACGTGAAGTGAGCAGAACTAGGGGAATATTTTAGGCAGTAATACAAATATTGTTGGAATAAAAATTGTGAACAACCAAGTTATTCTATGGACTATATATATTCTCAAACCAACTGTGCAGGACCCATGAAGGAAGAAGCTCTCCACCTTAAAAACTGATAAATAGAAGTACACTTGTGTGGAAGTACACAGAGTATGGTTGTTCTAGTGTGGGGTGGGAAGGAGGGAGGAAGACCATGCAAAACTTAAAATTCATATTTACTGATTGCATAAATTTTGCAAGGTTCTATGCTAGGAATCTGAAGAAAAAAACAAAAAAGTACTTTGAAGGAGCTTATGTTCAATTTGAGGAGAGGACAAGGGTATCACATGTACACAAGTAAATACAAACCAAGTATATGTCTATATAAAGCAAATTCAAGAAGGAAAGAATAGCTGTGAGTATTATAATTTAAAGTAGAACAAATAATCCATGAGGAAGGAGAACAAATATGAGGAGTATGTATTTCAGATATGGCAGACCGTTTGTGAACAGGCATGGAAAATTCACAAATAAACGGGGAAAAGGTACACATTAAATGTATCCTTTGATACTTACAATGCACAAGACATCACAAATAATTAAAAGAAAAAGATATCTTTGACTAAGTGAATGAAGAACTTGTCTCAAAATAAAGAATACTGGGGTTTAAAAAGACTTAAAAGTGGAGCCAAGATAGATGACAAAGGCAATGACTACCACAAAGTCTCCCCCAAACGACTCCAAATACCTTAAAATAATTATTTAACCAAATTCAAGATTGGCAAGACCCACAAAGACTGACTGAAACAATTTTCCACCCCAAAACAACTTGGAAGATCCATGGGAAGTATCTATTACATCGGGGTTAGAAAGGGCCACCATCAGAGCAAATGGGTTCCAGCCATCCAGGAATAGACCACAGGGTTCCTGGTACCTAGGGGTTCTTGGGTTCATGGCAGTAGTGGAAGTTTTCAGACCTCTCAGTTCAGGGATAGCCAAGAACAATTGGGAAGGGTAGCAGGAAAATTCTGCCACACCAGGGTGAGAGCAGCGAAAGATGCTGCTGTATGCTCAGCCCACAGATGATAAGAGGATTGGAGTAGACTGCAGAGGTTTCTTTGCTATCCCTGAAGCAGGGCTCCATTGCTTTGCCCATACTCAGATTCAGGTCACAGTCTGGGACCTATCTCAGGAAAAGTAACAGAAGCACAGCAAAGCTTGCTGCCTGCAATGGAACAGGGACTCTTCTCACAGCTCTAGGGCAGAAGGGAAAGCTTGTGGTGATCCACAGACTAGCCAGAGCACAGGGCAGAAGAACAGTCATAGCCTCCCAAAAGATCTTGGAGGAATTGAGAATTTTATCGTTGGGAATGGGGGGATGCTGAAAACAACTGTAAAATCCCTTAAAAGCTTGGAAGTATACCTCCACCCTGGAAGTAAAGCCCCACCTTAACCAAGAGTTAAAGTCATAGGCTGCAGAAATGGGCAAACAACAGAAAAAAAAAGACAATAGACAATTACTTTGGTCCTATGAAGAATCAAAATACACACAGAACACAACAAAATCAAAACTTCTGAATCCAAAGCCTCCAAGAATAATATGAATTGGTCTCAGACTATGGAAGAGCTCAAACACCATTTTGAAACTCAAACAAGTGAATTGAAGGAAAAATTAGGAAGAGAAATGAGAGTGATTTGGGAAAATCATGAAAGCCAAGTCAGCAGCTTGGGGAAGGAGATAAAACAAAAATACTGAAGAAAATAACATCTTAAAAAAACAGTTTGGGTCAAATGGAAAAAAGCAGTCTTTGATCAATGCGGAGAAGGTGCCTTAAAAAGCAGAATTGACCAGATGGAAAAGGAGATACAAATGCTCTCTGAAGAAAATTATTCTGGGGTGGCTAGGTGTCACAGTGGATAAAGCACCGGCCCTGGAGTCAGGAGTACTTGAGTTCAAATTTGGCCTCAGACACTTAATAATTACTTGGCTGTGTGGCTTTGGTCAAGCCACTTAACCCCATTGCCTTGAAAAATCTAAAAAAAAAAAAAAGAAAATTTTTCCTTAAAATGTAGAATGGAGCTAAGGGAAACTGATGACTGTGAGAAATCAGAAGAAAATATGAACTATCTCACTGGAAAAACAACTGACCTGGAAAACAGATCCAGAAGAACTAATATAAAAATTGATGAACTACCTGAAAGTCAAGACCAGAAAAAAAGACCCTAGACTTCATTTTTCAAGAAATTATCCAGGAAAATTGCCCTGATATCCTAGAAGCAGAGGGATGAGCTTGTGGTTATTCACAGATCAGGAGAGCAGTCAGAACCTCAAATGCTGAGGTACTTTTGGGGGTATCCCAATAAAACTCAAAAGCTCAGGAAGCACCTTCAAAACCATGCACAGGCTGGGGAAATTAGTAAACAGAAAAAAAAGGAACTGGACCATTGACAATTACTTCATCTATGATCCCATGGAGGATCAAAATACTCAATCTGAAGATTAGAAAGTTCAAGTTTCTGCATCTAAAGACTCCAAGAAATATAGAAGTTGGGCTCAGGATATGACAGAGCTCAAAAAAAAAGATTTTGAAAATCAAGTGAGGGAGATAGAAGAAAAATTGGAAAAAGGAATGAAAGAGAGATGCAGGAAAAACATAAAAACAAAGTCAGCAGCTTAGTCAAGGGGATCAAAAAAATGCTGAAGAAAATAACGTTAAAAACCAGCTTATGTCAAATGGATAAAACAGTTCAAAAATTATTGAGGATAATATATTAAAAAGCAGAATTGAACAGATGGAAAAGGAGATAAGAAAGCTCTCTGAGGAAAATAAACCCTTCAGATGTAGAATGCAGCTAAAGGAAGCTGATGACTTTGTGAGAAGTCAAGACACAATACTTCAATACTAAAAGAATGAAAAATTAGAAGAAAATGTAAACTATCTCATTGAAAAAACAACTACTCTGGAAAACAGATTCAGGAAAGATAATTGAAAAAATATTGGGATACCTTAAAGTCAAGATCAGGAAAAGAGCCTGACCTCATTTTTAAAGAATACCTATAGGAAAATTGCCTTAATATCCTAGAAGCAGAGGGTAAAATAGAAATTGAGAGAATCCGCTGATCTTCTTTCGAAAGAAGTCCCAAAAAAACCAACAAACCCCAGGAATATTATGGCCAAGTTCCAGAACTCCTAAGTCAAAGAGAAAATATTACAATCAGTCAGAAGGATGCAATTCAAGTATCATAGAACTGCAATCAGGATCACAGTCACATAGGACTTAGCAGCAATTACATTAAGGGTTCATAGGGATTGGAATATAATATTCCATAAGGCAAAAAAAGCTTGGAATGCAACTGAGAATCAACTACCCAGCAAAACAACATCCTTTTCCATGGAAAAAGATGGACTTTCAATGAACCAGGGGAATTTCAAATGTTCCTGTTGAAATGGCCAGAGCTGAACAGAAAGTTTGATCTTCATGTACAGGACTCAGGTGAAGCATAGAGAGTGGAGGAGAAGGGTAAATTATGAGGGACTTAATGATGATGAATTTTGTGTATTCCTGCATGGAAAAATGATACTGATAATACACATATGAACCTTCTCATTTCATTGAACAGGTAGAAGGAGCTTTTATAGATGAAGCACAGGAGAGAACTGAATTTGAAGAAATAATGTATTGTAAAAATGGAGTTAATGGCTAAATGGTAAATGTACTGGGAGTAAGAGAAAGGAGAGGTGGAATAGGCTAAGATATTTCATATAAAAGATTTTTTTTTGCAATGAGCTTTTGCAATGATATAGAAGGGGGAAGATGAAGGGGAATGAGGGAATCTTCATTCTCATCAGAATTGGCTCAGAGAGGAAACAGCACATACACTCAATACAGTATAGATATCTAGAGAAAAAAGGAGATAAAGGGACAGGGGGAAGTGAGGGGATGTGGGTAATAGAGGAGAGGATAAATCGTAGGAGAGAATAGTCAGATATAACACATTTTCTTTTTTACTTTTTGCAGGGTGGTGGCCTGTCCAGCACCATAGGGCCAGTGGTTGCTGGGTCTCATGGGTGGTATGTGGGCTTGGGGCTAAGACCACTGCTCTGTCTGCTGCACCACTCAGCTACCCTATAGCACATTTTAGAAGAGGGACAGAGTGAAGGGAGAGAGAACATATCATAGATGGTAGTGCGGAGGAATGGATGGAGGGAATTACAATCAGTAACAGCAACTGTGGAAAAATATGGAAGTAACTTCTGTGATGAACTTATGATAAAGAATGTGATCTGCCTGAGACAGAGCTGATGGTATCAGAGTCTAAACTGAAACACATTTTTTCTCTTTCTTTTACTTTATTTCACAAGAGGTTTTATATTTTTGTGGGGGAGGGGGTAATGTGTTTACTCTTAAACAAGAATATTTTGTTAATGTGCAAATAAAAAAATAAAGAAAAAAAAGAAATGGGGGACTATCAGACTTTCCTGATGAAGTGACCAGAGCTGAACAGAAAGTTTGATCTTCAAGTATAGAACTCAAGTGAAGAAGAGAGAGAGAGAGGACAAGAAGGGCAAATTATAGAGGACTTAATGATGTACTGTTTTATTTCTCCATGGGTAGATGATACTGACAACTCACATGAACCTTTTCATCTATTAGGGCAGTTTAAAAAAGTATATATTGACAAGGCACAGGAGCGAGTTGAATTTGAAGGTATAATAAATTAAAAAGATGGAGTTAATGGACAAGAAAGAAATGTACTGGGAGAAAGGGAAAGGAGTGGTAGAATCTGGTAAGTTATTTCACACGAAAGAGGCAAGAAAAAGCTTTTGCAATGGAGTGGAATGGGGAAAGGGAGGGAATGAGTGACCCTTACTCTCATAACAATGACTCAGAAAGGGAATAACATGCGTACTCAATTGGGTATAGAAATCTATCTTGTCTTAGAGGAAGAAAGGAAAGAAAAGGGTTGGGAGAAAGGGGATGGGGGAGGGGAAGGGGTGTAGATGATAGAAGAGAGGGAAGATTATGGGAGAGGATAGTCAGATGCAACAGAATTTCGAGGAGGGACAGCATGAAAGGAGAGAATAGAATAAATAGTGGTAGGGAAGAATAGGATGGAGGAAAATACAGCTAGCAATACCAACTGTGGGAAAAAATATTGAAGCAATTTCTCTGAGGGACTTATGATAAAGAATGTTATTCATCCCAAAGACAGAGCTGATGTTATCTGAATACAAACCGAAGTATACTTTTTGTTTCTCACTTTATTTTTCTTGGGGTTTCTTTTTCTTTGGGGAAGGGGGGCTTATGTTTACATATATATATATATATATATATATATATATATATATATATATTACTATTGTAGTAATGTTTTTCATGACTACACATTTTAAACCTATATCACATAACTTACTTTCTCAATAGGGGGAGTGGCATGGAAAGAAGGGAGAAAATTTGAAACTCGAGGTTTTGGAAGTAAATGCTGAACGTTACTTTTGCTAGGGAAAAAAAAATAAAAATAAAATAAATTTTAGGAAGTTAAAAAAAAGAAAAGCTAAAAAGAAATGGGCTTGACCTGCAGCAAGGCACAACCTTTTGGTTTCTCATGAAACTCTCTAGGATTATAATAATACAACAGGTAAATGCAAAGGAAATAAAGAAAAATTATCTACTACAATCACACATAATTATGCATGAGTGAAAATGGAATTGCAAATGAAATATGTAAACATTTATATAGAATAAACCATTTAGATAAGCAAAGAAGGAAATCTAAATAAATTAGAGAGAGAAATCAGTCATATATTAATTCCTAAAAGTGAAAAACAATCCAAATCAAAATCAAGCCCAAATCAATGGCTTTACATGAGAAGAATAACAGATAATCCCTATGCTATTAATAGAAAAATATAACCCTCATACCTAAACCAGGTAAATATAGAATAGAAAAAGAAAGATATAGATCAGTGAATAGTGATGCTAATGAAGAATGATGTAAAAATATAAATAACATGTAAAGAAAGATTATATAATATTATATTCCGAAATTATTTGGTAGGATTAGCCTGATTCAAAAGTAGTAAATTATAAATATAACTTTGTTAATTAAAATAATTTTAAATAGTACAATTGTATCAATATATTAATTACCTATGACTTTGTCAGTAGGGATATCTTTTAATTAGTTGTGTAGGTTACAATTCATGTACAACTTATACTTTAAATTGTATAGTCTTAGAGAATATCCTAAGAAACAAAACAGTTAAATGACATTCAATCACACAACTAATTAAATATCAGAGGTAAGATTGGAATCCAGTTCCTCCTAACTCTGGGTGCAGCATATTGTCTATTATGACATAGTCTATCAATAAATACAGAAAAATATCTTAGATGTAATTCAGACCTCACTTTTATCAAGAAAATAGCAAAATTAAAGCACTTATACTTAATATAATCAAGAGTCGTTATCATTATAGGTAATAGGAAAAACAATGGAAACTTTCCTAATGAGTGGTAAAATGAAATTATTTGACATAGTACTTAAAATGTTAGCTCTGACAATAAGACAAGAAAGAAAATTTGAGAGAATAAGCACTTGAAAAATTAATGGAATTATTTCTCTTTGAAATTGTACAATGATTGGAACTATTCCTAAAGGATTATTAAACTGTGCATATTCTTTGATCCAGCAATGCACCTACTACTAGCTCTGTATTCCAAAGAGATCATAAAGAAGGGGGGAAAACTCACACATTCAAAGGTATTTATAGTATTTATTTTTTTAGTGGCAAAAAAATTGAAAATTGAGGGGATGTCCATCAATTGGGGAATGGCTCAACAAATTATGCTATATGAATATGATTTAATACTATTGAATTGTATAAAAAATTATGAATGGATGATTTCAGAAAAACATGGAAACAATTATAACTGATGTTGAATGAAGTCAGCTGAACCAGAGTTCAGTGCTCTAGGCAATTTTCTAGGACTATGAATTGTAGAGAAGATATTCATCTGCTGAGGTAACATTTGAACTCAGGTCTTTCTGACTCCAGGGCTGGTGCTCTATGCTCTTGACTCACCCTGCTTGATTTGTCTCAGTTTTCCAAAGGTCACAGGGACTATGGCTGCTCCCTGACTCATTAATAGCTCTAATAGGAATAGAGATCAATCAAGAGTCCCCCCAGAGCACTAGCCCTGGAGTCAGGAGGAGCTGAGTTCAAATCCAACCTCAGACACATAATAATTACCTAGTTGTGTGACCTTCCTTGGGCAAGTCACTTAATCTCAGTGCCTCAAATAAATAAAATTTTTAAAAAAGAATTAAAAAAGAGTCTCCCACTATAATAACTGCTCTCCAGCAATATTTAGAACATTTCTGTTTTTATTTAGGGTGTTTTCACTTTGAATGTCTTTCAATTCATAATGCATCTCATGTTGGAGTTTTTGTTTTCTTGTTTGTTCATCTCCTTATCTAAAAAGCTATTCTGTTTTGAAGTCCTTTTCTTCTTTTCTTCAGTAACCCCATTTTACTTGTCATGGGGGCATTTCTGCATCCTGCTTTCAGAGTTATTGAGGTGATAAACTCCTTTAATGATTTCTAACTCTGATTTTCTGGTTGGAAGTGTTCCAAGTTGCAGATTTCCAATAAAATTTGTAGTAAGTCAAAATTTATCTTTTTAATATATTACAAATGCATACAAGTCATATTTTTTAAATTTATTTATTTATTTTGAATTTTACAATTTCCTCCTAATCTTGCTTCCCTCCATCCACCCCCCACAGAAGGCAGTCTGTTAGTCTTTACATTGTTTCCATGGTATACATAGATTTAAGTGGAATGTGATGAAAGAGAAATTATATCCTTAAGGAAAAAAATAAAGTATAAGAGATAACAAAATTACATCATATGATAATAGTTATTTTTTTTTTAAATTAAAGGTAACAGTCTTTGGTCTTTGTTTAAACTCCACAATTCTTTCTTTGGATACAGATGGTATTCTCTACCACAGATATCTCAAAATTGTGCCTGACTGTTACACTGATGGAATGAGTAAGTCCATTAAGGTTGATCATCACTATCATATTGCTGTTAGGGAGTATAGTGTTCTTCTGGTTCTGCTTATCTCACTCAGCAGCAGTTCATACAAATCCTTTCAGACTTCCCTGAATTCCCATCCCTCCTGGTTTCTCATAGAACAATAGTGTTCCATCACATACATATACCACAATTTGTTCAGCCATTCCCCAATTGATGGACATTCACTCAATTTCCAATTCTTTGCCATCACAAAGAGGACTGCTATGAATATTTTTGTACAAATGATGTTTTTACCCTTTTCTATAATCTCTTCAGGGTATAGACCCAGTAGTGGTATTGCTGGATCAAAGGGTATGCACATTTTTGTTGCCCTTTGGGCATAATTCCAAATTGTTCTCCAGAAAGGTTGGATGAGTTCACAGTTCCACCAACAATGTATTAGTGTCCCAGATTTCCCACAACCCTTCCAAAATTGATCATTGTTCTTTCTGGTCATATTGACCAGTCTGAGAGGTATGAGGTAGTACCTCAGAGATGCTTTAATTTGCATTTCTCTAATAAGTAGTGATTTAGAGCAACTTTTCATATGACTATGGATTACTTTGATTTCCTCATCTGTAAATTGCCTTTGCATATCCTTTGACCATTTGTCAATTGGGGAATGGCTTGGTTTTTTTTTATTTGACTCAGTTCTCTGTATATTCTCTGTATATGTCAGAAATACTAGTTGTAAAAATTGTTTCTCAATTTACTACATTTCTTTTGATCTTGGTTACAGTGGTTTTGTCTGTACAAAAGCTTTTTAATTTAATGTAATCAAAATTATCTAATTTGTTTTAATGATGTTCTCCATCTCTTTCTTGGTCATAAACTGCTTCCCTTTCCATAGATCTGAAAGGTAAACTATTCCTTAATCTCATAGTTTGCTTATAATATTGTTTTTTATGTCTAAATCCTGTATCCATTTTGATCTTATCTTGGTATATGCATACCGAGTTATATTCAAGCTAAAAGATAGTTGAACGAAAAGAAAATCTGAATTATAGCCTCCAAAGGATTACTAAGCCATTGAAAGAGAATTTAAAAACACATAGTCAGGAGGATGGTAGCCAGGAACGGTAGTGTAAAAGATGAATTCAGTATTAGGACAGATGGAATCAGATGAAGTTTAACAGTAATAAATAATTAAATCTTATATGAGTTCAAGGCACAGATAGAGAACAGTTAATTTAAAAAATATCTCAGATCCTAGGGGTTTTAGAAAACTTCAGGCTCAATAATATGTCAACAATGTGCAATGCCAATCAAGATAGTCAATTATATTTTTAAGTGGAATAGAATAATAAAGAAGTGATAGGTCCATTGTACTCTGCTTTGGGCAGGTCATTTGTATTCTTGCCACACTTTAGTGAAGAATTGGTCAAAGAGCTATAGAAGATAAACAGATTTAAAGGGATAAGACCATTGCTTGAGATTTTGATTATGTCCTGAAAGACTCTGATTGCAACTCTTACCTAAGTTTGAACATCCCTAAAGAATAATTAAAATTGGGGGCGGCTAGGTGTTACGGACAGTAACACAGGCCCTATATATTTATATCTCATTGAGAATCAGAGACTGAGTTTCAGTATTAGATCTAATTTGGTTGACTTAGATTACTGTAGATTAGAATCTATTCAATATAATTTTTCTAAAATTGTATTAAGGGCTTTAATTTTTTTTTAGTAGGTCTGAAAATTTAGGTCTTCCACTCTTTTTCTGTATATGTATGTGTGTATGTGTGTGTGTGTGAATATATATGGTTATAGATATCATTGATATCTTTATATATATGTATATTATATATATATATATATATATATATTGAGAGAGAGAGAGAGAGAGAGAGAGAGAGAGAGAGAGAGAGAGAGAGAGAGATTTGTATATGAGGTGTAGGGTGTGTTCAAGGAAGACTAGTACCTCTGGTGTGAGGGCTGCCAAGCCCTTTTCAGCACTGCTTTCCATCTTTGATATCTACCTGAGTCACCTAACTCTCATCTGTGGCTCCAAGAAGCTGTACCATGCACAATGGCCACACCCAGGTAAACCATTTTGACAGTCAGGCTGAAACAGGTTGAGGATAACTAAGGTGGGGAGGAGTATAACGCAACCATGTGAGGTCTTCCACTGGTGGAATGTTCAGATAAGAACAGTTCCTTTCAATGGCCATGAAGGCAACTGTGGAGGGCTTAGAGCTTGGTTAGACAATGAAGATGCCAAGGTCATCCACTACATCTAGAACCATCACCAGTTGTCTTGACTCAGTTTTGCCAATGGATCATGATGACTTTGGAAGAGAGAATGAGGTTGATGACTTTGAGCAACCCTGTCTCACTTAAATGCATCAAAAGACATCACCCACAACACTTTATCATTCCTATCTGAAAGTCCTACAGCGACAAGCAAGGGATGAAGCAGCAAAGCAGCACTTGCAGATACACTGGGAGCTGCAGTCACAACCCTGTACACAGGCATCCTGGGTCATAAGATTATTTCCCCACTGAAAGCAACAGTGAGATATGGTAGTCCCTCAGGGTGACTGAGCAGCCCCTTTGAGGATTGCATTGCTCATTGCCTGATAAGAAGGGGCTAGAAAAGGTGCCCTTAAAATTGTCTGCTTACCTAACCCTGGCCTGATTACTGTGGTAGACAGAGATCCCACAATGTGATAGAAGCACAAAAAAGTCTACAAAATCTTCTTCAAAGAAGACTTTACTCACCTTTAGAGCATGGAAGGTATGCATACTCATGAACAAGAAAAGATCCAATAGATCTGAAAGATGAACAACTCTTGTTGCAAGAGAGTATCATATCCAAAAAGCAGCTCCGACTAAAACAAGACTGACAAATGAAGGCCAGCTTACTGAAGTGGGAGCTGAATATATGTTTTTCTGGAGTGGTTGCAATGAAGGGGAATGCCATGAAGCTGGGATATATTTTGAAATCATAATTAATCTAGTCAACAAGCTTGAATACTTACCAAAAGGTATGAATTACAGGCTCATGACAATGAGATTGCCACTTCAAGGTGAACACCATGCCACCACCATCAGTGCTTATACTCCAATTATGATAAACCTTGATGAAGTCAAAAAAAAATTTTGTGAAGACCTGGAGACCCTTATCATCAATGAATCAAAAGAGGACAAACTTAGAATTCTGGGTGACTTTATTTTTGTTTTTGGGGGTTTTTTTTAGGTTTTTGCAAGTCAAATGGGGTTAAGTGGCTTGCCCAAGGCCACACAGCTAGGTAATTAAGTGTCTGAGACCAGATTTGAACCCAGGTACTCCTGACTCCAAGGCCAGTGCTTTATCCACTACGCCACCTAACCGCTCCATTTCTTTGTTTCTTTGTTTTGTTTTTTTCTGGGTGACTTTAATACTAGAATAGGCTCAGATTACCAGACATGTCAGGGAGTCCTTGGGCGGAATGGAGCTGGAAACAGCAACTGCAATGGATACCTGCTACTGAAGACTTGCACATCTCATGACCTTTTCATCACAAATACTGTCTTCAATTTACCTAATGCAATAAAACTTCCTGGATGCACCCTTCTAGCAAATGTAGACATCTAATTGACTATGTGACGTTAAGAAAAAGAGACAGACAGGATGTGAGAGGAACAAAGGCAATGTGTAGTACAGAGTGCTGGACTGATTACAGACTCATCCTCTGCAAGTTAAATATTCACATTCAACTGAAGTGGTGGCCCCAAGACAAAATGACTATTAGAAGAATTAATATTAAGAGATTAGAATGTCTCTGAGTGGGATCAGTTTGTTGCTAACTTGGAGGGAAAACAACTAACACACAGTTGGAAACAATGCAGTAGAAAAAAGAGTAGGCAGCTTTCAGAGATCTGGTGTACAGCTTTTATCCATCTGGGCCAGAATACTTGCAAGCATCAAGACCGGTCTGATGAAAATGACAGGGAAATACAGAAACTGTTAAATGAAAAATGAGAACTCCCCAAGGCTTAGTAGCATGATAGTTTATCCATTTGTAAGGCGGCAGCAAAAAACTCCATCTAAAGTAAACTACAAGAGAAACTTAGACAGATGTAGGACTCTTGCTCAGCAAGAAGGCAGATGAAATTTTTTTGCAGACCAAAGGCCAAAGACCTTTGGTGCATCTCATCTGCTGAGTGCTGGTGGAGCCATGTTGCTTGCTTAATGATAGAGATATGATCTTAGAGAGATGGATCAAACACTTCCATAGTGTTCTTAATAGACCATCATAAATCAATATAGAAGTCATTGGCTACCCCAAGTTGAAGTCCATCAATCCATAGCTGAAATTTCCAGTAAAGAGGTTTTGAATGCCCTTGGGCTCCTTTCAAGTTAGCAAAGCACCTGGTGCTGATTCTATTCCAGCTGAGATCTACAAGGTGAGGGATCCATTGCTCATTCAAATCTTGACTGAAATTTTCCAGATTATATGGCATGAGGAGGTTATCCCCCAAGAATTCAAAGATGCCTACATTGACCATCTCTATAAAGGTAAAAAGAATAGACTGTTCTGTGATTATCCCAAGGGTATTTCTCTTTTGGTCACTGCTAGTAAGTTTCTTGCCAGTGTCCTTCTCATTAGACTGATCCTTCACCTGAAAGATGGTCACCTCTCTGAGAGTCCATGGGGCTTCAGAAAGGGTAGAGGAAAACAGCCAGAAGCAGAACAGAGGTCTGTATACAACATTTGTAGATCTGATGAAGGTTTTTGATACTGTCAGTTGTAAGGATTTATGGAAAATTAGGTCAAAATTTGGTTTTCTGGAGAAATTCATCAGTATTGTACATCAATTTCATGATGACGTGCATGCTCAAGTTCTGGATAGTGGATGATGGTCTTGGGATTTCCCAGTGGAGTGAAACAAGGATGTATCCTTGCTCCTATACTTTTTAGCATGATGTTTTTAGCCATGTTATTAAACACCTTTGTTGAGGATGAAGGCCAGACACTGCACTTGAAAAGTCTACAAGCCATCCAAAGTGGAGGAAGTGTTGATGCATTTGTCAATGATTCTGCACTCTGTCCTATGAAGCTGAGATGCAACAAAGTAAGGATCTATTATCTGCTGCTTGTGCTAATTTTACCTAACAATACCTAGAAAACACAGATGCTCCATTAGCCAGCACCACACTGTCCATCTATGGAACCATCTATTAGAGCAAATACAAAAGTTTGGAATACTGCGGGCAAGCTCACTTAACTTGGCAATGTCCTTTCCAGGGAGGTACACATTGACAATGAGGTTGACACATGCATTTCCTTTAGGAGACTCCAAAAGAAAGTGTGGCAAAGAAGTGTTAGGCTAACTACAAAACTGAATACCAAACACTAATGTTCTTTCTTGAGTTAAACTGCCAAGTATTCCAACATTACTTCAGAAAATGCAACCATGATGGGATGGCCACGTTATTAGAATGCCGGAAGTACACTTGCCAAAAAAAGATTATATTGTGGAAAACTCACCCAAGGGCAAGCTCTTGCAAGTGGTCAGAAGAACTGATACTAGGACACCCTGAAGGTCTCTCTTAAGAACTTTAGAACTGATTGTGCAGCAAGGTAGACACTGGCATAGGACCACCCAGCAAGGCATGCTGTCATCAAGTGAGGGTGCTGTACTCTACGAGGAAGGCAGAATTGAAGCAGCTCTAAGGACATGTGATAAACATAAGTTTATAGTATCCACCCCAGGTGTCCAAAGGGACTTTTTGTGTTCAACCTGTGGTAGACCATTCCAAGGTCATACTGGTCAGCCACAGTCAGACACACTGTAATTTGTCTCAAACATTGTGAGGTCATTTTGGTCTTCTTCTATAATGAAGGACAAGAACTAATATACATACATACACACACACACACACACACACACACACATACATATATATAATATGTACATATTATATATATCCCTATAACTTGCTTAACTTTTTATTAATATATGTAGATGAAATGTTATTCAGTGCAAATATATTAAGTATTGAAATTAATTAGTATTGAAATTGTCTATGATAGTTTTAAGCATAATATAATTTCCCTATTTATCAATTTTTGTCTTGTCATAGATCATGATTGCTACCTGTGCATGTTTTAGTTCAAATGAAGCATGAAATTTTGCTCTGTCCCTTTATGTTAACTCCTTATGATTCTTTATAATTCCAGTGTATTTCTTGAAAATAATATATTATTAGGTTCTGCCTTATAATTCATTTCACTGTCCTTTTCTTTTTTATGGGTGAGTTCATCCCATTCACATTCATAGCTATGATAGGTGGATATTTTCCCCCATTCTATTCTCTTATGATTTTTCCATTCTTTTTTTCTATCCTACTTTTTTAAAAAAGAAGGTAAGTGAATGAGAAGGATTATACTTAGCACCAGCAGTCTATGCTTGATGCAGTTCATTTTCAATTTCTTGGTCAACTCTGGTCAAGACCTCAATATTAAACTCTTCTTGGCATCTCTTCTTTCAGGTTAGAGTTTGTTTTGTTTATAATTCAACATCTACTTTCCATTTTATTATCTTCACCCCCATTCTTTCTCCTTATTCCTTGTTTCCTTGAAGTGTTGAATGTGTTTCTAAGTTAGGTGCCTGCCCGTTAAATTATACTTTATTCCTTACTTATTATTTTATTCAGGTGAACACTGAAGAGCCAAGAGACAAAGATAGCAAGTTGTCTCTACTTCACAGAAAACAAGTACTTAAATACCCCCCCCCCCTTGTCCCTGGTTTTCTCCCCAACTCTTTAAGTAGCCAATCAAGCAGGTGTTTATTCTCTCAGTTTAGTACTTCCATACAGTGTTGCTAATCAACAGTCTCTTATAATCAAGCAGTTGCTTACTCCCTCAGGCTAATGCTGCCATGCAATGTTGCAACAGTCTCTTACAAATCCCCTTTTTGGGGTTTTTTTGAGGTGAATTCTTCCCCTTCAAATTATTCAGAACCAGATTCTTCTGGGACTTTCAGAGTCCATTTAGAGATGAATGCATTACAGCGAGGGGTTCATTGAGGCAGGGTCCAGGGAATGATTGACTGCCATAGCTGGTTGGCATCCTGCAGAAGTTGGTCTTGGAGATATACAGCTAAGAGAAGCAAAACCCGAGGGAAGAGTTGAGTAAGCAAATACCAGAGACATTGTAACAGAGGCTATTTAACAAAGGTCCAATAATTAGAAAAAACTAGAAGGTCTATAAGGGGCAAGAATTATAATTTATGATCCTGACTGAAAGAAGCATTTTAAAACTGCCAAAAAGTAATTTGGAGCAAAATGAAAAAAAAAATCTAGTAGAAGAATGAATTTCTCCTTTAAAGCCATCAAATATACCAATAGGCATTATCCTGATCCATTGGCTCACTAATTATGATGCACCTGGAATGATCATGGCATAAGCTATTACAGAGCTTCAATGGGTCAGGTGAGGGGAACCTTTAAAAGAATTGAGACTAGGGTCTTCTTTCAAAGGTCAAACACCATAGGACTGAATGGCTTCATTGGCATATTGTCTTTTATCATACCTGATGTCAGGCAGATCAACATGTTGTAATATAGCAATGATATAACCAGAGATTCAGGTGGCTTGAGCACTAAGGAGAACCAAGAGTGTGCCAGGCTGTAACTTGGTATTTTTAAAAATTTTTTTTTGTAAGGCAATGGGGTTAAGTGACTTGCCCAACAGTTAGGTAATTATTAAATGTCTGAGGTCAGATTTGAATTCAGGTACTCCTGACTCCAGGGTGGGTGCTCTATTCGCTGCACCACCTAGCCACCCCTTGGTATTGAGAGATCCAGGGGGAAGAAATGTCATAATTCAATTTGTTGCTCACATAGCTAAGGACAGAACCCATTTAGTTTTTAACTGTTTAAAATAAATAAACATCTAGGAAGTGGCCCGTTATCTCCATACATCACATAACAATTGGCTATAAATATCTATACATAAACTTTTAACTACTAGCTATCTTTAAAAATACAAACAAATTATTACTTTCGGAGTAAAACCATTAGAACATCTTAGACAACCTCAAATTTCTAATGTGTTATTGATTCCAATTCAATAAAACAATAGTAAAAAACAAACCAGGCATTCAAGTCAATGAATATGAGTTATTAAATTTTGCAATAATATTTCCATTATATTATGCATGAACCCACAGATTCATCCCAGAAGGGGGTCACAATTTGTGATATTTCCCTTAACACCCCTTCAAAGCAATCACATGTTAATTTCTATGTTTTAACATTTACAGTATTCAAATAGTTTACATGTTCACAAGAGAACCAGTTAGTATTTCTTTGAAGTTACAACAGAACACATAGCTGATAGATACATATATATTCCCTTCCATAACCATATGATGATAGATGATGAGATAAAGATTATAAACTTTCTTCCTTTACCAGCAAAAGACCATGTGATATTGTTGAGTTATCAATATTGATTTAACATCAAAACAAATCAGCTTACAAAATTTAATACAATATTTACTAAACCTTTACTAAAGTCTCAATTAACCTCAGTTGAACACAACCCACACACACACACACACACACACACACACACACACACACACACAAACACACACACACACACACACACACGGGAGTTTAGACACCCTGGCCAGTACCAGACCTCAGAATAGAGAAACGTTTTTTCCACCTCTCCAGGCCAGTAGAGAGATGTAAAATGTCCTATAGATGATGACATACACGTGTACATACATATACACACATATATTTATATTTTGACTGGTCAAGAAAAATAACTTTTGGAATCAATCAGGATTTCTCTTAACATTTTTGAAATAGCCAATCAAAAACATTGAATGCATTCTTAAGCAACTTCAAAAAATTCAAAGTTAACTATTAAATTAAAGAAATATTCTTCTTCCTCCTGATGTTGATTCTCTGCTTTTGTGATAATGTGGACATTCCTTTCAGGAACTCAGATTTTTCCATTTCCTGTGAAAATAAAAACATATCCTAGCCCTCGGATTATTACCTGGTCAGGTCCTTTCCATTTTCCTTCCCTATTTTTCCACATTACTTTTTCTTGCATAGAGTATTCATACTGATCCTTTTGAAGTACCAGCTTATTTTGTTTGCATTGTTCAGTTCCCCAAAATTTCATAGCTGGAGTAAGCCAATTGGAATTAAATTTCAAAAAATTTATATATATATATTACATAATTCAATGTATTGGTGGGCTTATCATATATTCCCCCTTTTTGTTTTTGAAGTACCATTTTAATTGTCCAGTTCATTCTTTCAACTATCTCTTGCCCCTGTAGATTGTAAGGAAGTCCTGTAATATGAGGGATAGCAAATTCTGCACAAAAGTTTTTAAACGATTGAGTCAGGTAGGCTGGACCATTATCAATCTTCAAAGTCTTGGGAAGTCCACCAAGAGAAAAGCAACACAGTAAATGAGTTCTCACATGTTTAAATGCCTCCCGGTTTGTGGAATCACTCAGACGAAACCTGAATAGGTATCAAGGCAGACATGAACATACTTCAGTCTGCCAAACTCAGATACATGAGTGACATCCATCTACCAAAGAGAATCAGACCTATCCCCTTTGGATTCATGGAATCCCTTGATGTTTTGGGGAGAAAAGGCACAAATGAGTACATTGTAGCACAATTTTCCTAGCTTGTTTTTTTTGTAATCCCATACAAACCTCGTAATGATCGTGCCAACAGATGTAATTTATCATGAGCCTTCGTAACTTCAAAAATAGGAAAGGTTAATATAGCATCAACAATAGCATTTCCTTTAGCTATAGGACCTGGAGCATCAGTATGAGATGTAATAATATGTAAGCAAAATAGAGGACAAATATGTCTTCTAAGCAAAAGTTGCAATTCTTGAAATAAATGAATAATACTCTGATTATTGATGTCCTTGATTTGGTAAGTTTCTAAATGCTATAGTATACCCCAAACATATTTACTATCTGTGGTAATATTGATAGGTTCATTAATTGTCACAGCTTGTATTACTGCATAAAGTTCATTTTGTTGGGTAGATTGAAATGGAGTAATAAATAGATCCCTTCTATTTCTATCTGGAATATAAAGGGAAGTTCTGTTATTTCTTTATACCATCTACAGACTCCTTTTTCACTATCTTCTCCACAATCCAAGGCCATGAAGAGAAAAAATTGCTAAGCATTAATGGTTATTTAGATTACTGGCATATTCACCAAAATCTGCCATTCTTCCAAGTGCTTAAAACTGTCATCTATAATTTCCATCCATAATGGAACATAAATCTTTGAAGGCTCTTTTCCAAATAATCCTAGCACTCTATTTCTAGTCCTTTTAATCAAAAGTGCAAGCATTTGTAAGTATGTAATGAACACGTTATTTCCCTGCACATTTAAATATATCCATTCCACAATGCCTTGTGCCTGACATATAATCCCAGTAGGACACTCTACAGTGTCCAAAGTAGTTATCTCAAGGCCTTGCATAATGGTCTGAATGCTAGACTTTGCTTCTGCAGCATGCTCCCTCTTTGATCACAAATTCTTGTCTCCTCTCAGCATTTCATACAGTGGTTTCATAAGATCATTAGAAATCCTGACCTGATCCACTGTATGTCACCTATCAACTTCTGAACATCATTTAATGTCTGTACTTTGTCTATATTCAATGTGGGAGGCTTGATTTTTATGGTGGTGGAATCTACCTGGAAACCTAAAAAATGAAAAGGACGGTGTTTTTGTATTTTGTCTGGGGTTATCACTAACCCATATCCTTAAGATTAGCTATGGTATCTTATAACATCTCTTCCAGTACTTCATTATTTTCGTGAGATGCCAAGATGTTATTCATATAATGTGAAAAATATGCATCTTTATATTTATTCCTAACCCCCTTTAATGCTTCATGTACAAAATATTGACATATAGTTGGGCTATTTTTCATTCCTTGTGGCGACACCTTCCAATAGTACCTATCATGAGGAGCTCCAAGGTTGGTGTTGGGAATGGAAAAGGCAAATTTCTCATAGTCTTGTGGGTGAATGGGAATAGAATAAAAACAATCTTTAATGTCAATCATCCACAACAGTTGCTTTTTGGGAATCATGTTAGGAGAAGGTAATCCTGGTTGTAAAGCACCTTTCCTGATTTCTTTTTTATAGCAAACACAGGGGTGTTCCAAGGGCTGTGACCCTTTTCCACATGCCCTTGTTCTAATAGTTACTTAATTATATCTTTTAAGGCTAAAATCTTTTCTTCTGTAAGGGGCCACTGTTCCACCCATACAGATTGTGGATTCTTCCAATTTAACATTCCAATTTAACAATCAATTCATTAATCCTTTCCAACTCAACAGCAGCTCCAATCAAAATATCCCTGCTAATTTTTGCCCCAATTGACCCAATATATATCTCTTCTCCATAATATTGTAGGGAGTCCTTCAATTATGAAAGGAATGACAGTCCCTGTTTGGGTGCCACATGTTAGGTGCCTGCCTGCTAAATTATACATATTCCTTACTTATTATTTTATTCTGGTGAACACTTTAGAGCCAAAAGACAAAGTTTGCAAATTCTCTATTTAACAGAAAACAAGTGCTTAAATACCCCTCCTTATCCCTGGTTTCTCCCCAACTCTTTAAGTAGCCAATCAAGCAGATGTTTACTCTCTCAGGCTAGTACTGCCATACAATGTTGCAAGTTTCTTACATTTGTATACCAAAATCTTAATATTACTTTTAAGGTTTTTTTTCTTTTAAGATTTTCAAAACATGGGTCAACTAGGTGATGTAGTGGATAGATCACCAGCCCTGGAATTAGGTGAACCTGAGTTCAAATTCAGACTCAGATAATTAATACTTACTTAGCTGTGTGACCTTGGACAAGTCACTTAACCGAATTGCCTTGCAAAAACAAAAAATCTTCAGCCCAACAAAACCATTCCCTTACCTCCTTTAGAGTTCTTACTTCTTTTCCAGCACTTTCCTTTCTCACACACATTTTAAAACTCTTTTTAAAAACCTCACGACCTTTGTTTCATTTCTTCCAGCACTTCTGATTGACCTTCCAAATTATGTTTTACTTTGCCTGCAGGTATTTTTGAGCTATCCTCTTCTTCTGGGTTTGATTCCATGTTCCTGGCACCACAATGCATCCTTTCAGTAAGAGTTTTTTTGGTTTACTCATTCTTCCATACTTACTCCTCAAATTGGAACTGTTTAGGTAGGGTCAAGATATAGGTGAATCTAGGCTTCGTTGCTGTGGAGGGAGGGAATGTTATAACTTTGTTTTGGCCATTTTTGTTTTTTTTTTAGGATCCCATAACTTCTATCCTTAGATAACGAGTCTGTTGTTCAAGGCACTCAGAACTTAACAAGTTTTCAGTGTGCTCTAAGTCATCTGATCAAGTATCAAGTCTGATCCTTGACCACTTGGTTTGAGTTTTTCCAGTTCTTGACCATAGCTTGAGTTTGGACCACAAAGCCTTAGATTTGTATCTGGTTGGATCTCCACTAGATTGCTACTGTCCCTAGCCCTAATCAACTAGCTGTATAACTGTAGATTCAGAGACAGTACATGAGTCTCTTTGGTCTGAGCTCCCTACTCTTTGTTACTCAACTTCAAGCCTTAGGCGAGTTTGGAGGCTGTTCTGAGGCCACCATCTCAGGTGGAGCCAACAATTGTTGCTAACTGGTCCCTACTCTTTGCTCAGTATATAGTTTCATCTGCAAGCTACAGTTTACTCCTTGCCCTAGATCATAGCTGGAAGTCAATCCCAACTGTCATCTAACTCTATGGCTAGATGTTCATTGCTAGAGATTGACTCCTATGAATTTTCTTCAATAGCTAGACTAGGTGTCTCCCCCAATCCCAGTTTCCCCTCCATCCCCTTCCTCTCCCCCCCGCCACATCTTTACCTTGAAATACAAGTTCGGATCAACCTTATACTCAGCTGTAGGTTCTCCCTTACTCTTGTCTCACCCCCAAGATTAAGTCCTGCTCCTGCTCCCTAAACTAGAAAAAAAATGATTCACTATTCCCACCCCACCTCCCTTGGATTTCCTGATCACTACTTTAGTACTTGTGTAATCTTTGACAGAGGCTTCTTGACTATTTCATGAAGAAGATACTCCATTTCTGGGGTCTGGGCATTTTGTTTCTCTCCCAATCTTGGAATACACTTCTACTAGGCTAACTTCCACTACTAACTTCCTTAGAACTTGCTTTATGTTATTTAGTTGCTATACTCTTCAAGACCTCATTTCAGGTTTTCTTGGAGTGATTTACTATTTCCTTCTCCAGCTCATTTTATTAGTGAAGAAACTGAGGCAAACAGCATTAAGTGACTTAACCAGGTCACACAACTAACAAGTGTCTAAGCCTGGATTTGGACTCAGATCTTCCTGACTCCAGGGCTAGTGGTTTATTGATGGTGACTACTAGTTGCTAGTAGCTTCTTTTAAGCTCTAAACTCTTTTTTTACTTTCAGAAGTCTTCAACCCCTCTTAATTCTTCCTTCTGTTAATTATTTCATATTTACCTCATATATAATTTGCTTTGCATGTATTTGTTTGCAAGTTGTCTCCCCCTTGCATTATAAACTCCTTAAGGACAGAGATTGGTTTTTTTGCTTCTTTTTATATCTCCAACACTAAGCATTGTGACCGGCACATTGTAGGTATTCAATAGATATTTATTAATTGATTGTTGGAGTAGTTTGAGACAAAAAGTAAATTGTACTGCTTCCTGTTAATGCCTCCCTTTTGGCTGTTCTCCTCAGATCTGTATATCAAAGAATGTGGCACCTGGTACAAATACAGTTTTGGAGAGGAAACCCCTGAAGTTTTTTTTTCCTTGAGAAAAAACATAGTCAACTTTTCTTATACCCAGGAAATATGTTCCCCTTGGTCTCATGACTTGATCTGTTAATGTTTCTTTTTCCCTAAAAAAGTTCCAGCAGAGAGGTTTAGCATTTTAAATTAAGATTATAGATTATATGACACAGCCCACCAAGACTCCTATGAGTTAAAAGATGTTGTTTGTCTTTCATTTTCTTTTCTCTTCTCTTTTCTTTTTTTTTTTTTAGATTTTTGCAAGTCAAATGGGGTTAAGTGGCTTGCCCAAGGTCACACAGCTAGGTCATTATTAAGTGTCTGAGGTCAGATTTGAACCCAGGTACTCCTGACTCCAGGGCTGGTGCTCTATCCACTGCGCCACCTAGCTGCCCCTTGTCTTTCATTTTCAAAGGGGACCAATGACATCATGGGATGATGCTTTACTTATGGGTAAATTGGATTTAAGTGAGTCAGAGTTGCATAATCTCAGACTCACTTTCTCTTCCAGAGTCACTAAGTCCAGTGGCAAAGAGAAAAGTCAGCCAGACTGGTAATGGCCTGTGATGAAGTGGATGGATTTTGGCAACTTTGATGTCTCTCTAAGTAAACACTTCATAGCACCTGCTTCAACTGTGTTGAAGACCATTGGAATAAATTGTTTGCATCTATCCATTCCAGTGGATGAAGACTTCATATCCCTAACTCACTAATAGGTTTGAGGTTCAATAGTTAACCTCAATCTCATTTTAGTCCTGAAACTGAGGTGGTTTATTGGAGTGAGGTAGCTAGGTGCACTACAGCTTCTTGGAGCCACGGGTGAGAATTTAGTGCCAGGTGAATACCAAAGGTAGATAAACAGAACTGAAAAGGACTGGGCAAGCCCCTTACACCAGAGGTGTTAGTATTCTTTGAAAACCTTAAACAAGGGCAGCTAGGTGGCGCAGTGGATAGAGCACCAGCCCTGGAGTCAGGAGTACCTGGGTTCAAATTGGGTCTCAGACACTTAATAATTACCTAGCTGTGTGGCCTTGGGCAAACCACTTAATCCCATTGCCTTGCAAAAAAACAAAAACAAAACACCCCCCCCCAAAAGAAAAGAAAACCTTATACAACGATGGGGGGTGGGGTGGGAGCCTGAGTAAAAGATAGGCTTCAGCTGAAGCCAAAAATTAACAGTAGAGAGGAGCTCCATAAATTGGTGCCAGAAGACTATACATGTATGAGAATTATCAATGGGCTACAGAGCTTGTACAAAATAACCAGTTTGCTCAGTAAGGTTGATAAGAGAGCAGGTCTGCTGAACAGTGATGAAATCAGTATTATATAAATTCTTCAATTAATGTTAATATTTTTATTATTATTAACATGACCCTTCACCAGTGTAGTTATGAGTTGCCCTTCCGTTCTAGAGTACTAGACATAGTCCTATGTGTGACATTCCACATTGGCACCTTTGTATATTTACTCTTTCCATTAGTAGTGTCTGTTCCTAAAGAAGAATGATCTCCAGATATATAGGGGAAATGTTTTGTTGCTTTTCTTACTTTGATGTTTCACAGAAATTTGAATTATCGTGTCTTCTTGTTATCTAATAAAGAGGAATCTATCAGGAGGAGCATTTTATGAGCTTTCTGGAATTGAGATGATCTGTCTGGTGGAATCCATTCTGGGGAAAGAGGTGCCTCCAGGTGCTACAGATAAAATCACCTTAGTGCTCTTTAATATTCTAGGTGATCAGGTAGGTGAGGCGGATGTAGGTTATGAATTTTTTTTTTAAAGGACCTTAGGTTGTCCTCAGATGAGACATTCATCACAAGCTTGACTGGGAGAGCACAGGTTGCTGGGAAGGGGCGGGTCCCTCAAGTTCCAGGAAGGAGGGCTCTGCTAATAAGACCAAATGAGTTAGTTTCAGTTTCATACAAGCTGGAAAAGTCTGTCCTTCTGGTGTGACCACAGTAACGAAGCCCAGATCCACCCGCATCTTCATCCTTCCCAAGAATTTTAAAGACTTTCTCTCATTCAATCCTGGGATGGGTAAGAACATTTTTTGTGATTTTTAGCTGAACCCTGTTAAAATATTTGTCTAATTAATTCCTTCCAGTTTCTAGGAACAAAACCCCCATGTGGCTGCTGCTCCGGCTACTGCTGCCCAGCAATTCTGGTCCTAATTCTGGGCTTCTGAAACTGTAGCAGATCTATATTCTGTAGTCAGTAGATGAGAGAAATGGGGATTTGTAGAGGAGTGGAGTTTCCTCTAGAGCACTTTTCACTGGATAGTTTCACCTCAGAATATTTATTTATAAAAATATACCCTTAAGTCTCTTAATTCCTCTTTCAGTCATTCCACAGTGGCTTAGTTATTTCATTTCTCTACCCTTTTACAATTCAGCCCAATCTTAAGAGTATTTGGGGTGGGGGGAAGAGGAGACTGGGAGGTGTGTGAGCATGGTAACCTCTATTTCCTTCTCGAGTTTGGAAACTGCTTTTATTGAAGACGCTCATTCCTGTGCTTCAATCCCCCCAATTCCCCTACCCTCCAATATTTCCCTGAATATTCCTCCTCTCTTTTATAACTTGCTGGTGCCTGTCATGAACAACAGCAGATTGAAAAAGAGCTTGGAGAGGAGAAAGTTTGAACCTCCAGTTAAAACATTTTAGGAAATGAGCTAGTTGCATTTTTGCATATTGAAATCCTTCTTGTCCCTCATCAGCAATCAAACCAGCTCCTCTGGTTCTTATTGTAGGTTTTGGAAATCCAAGGGAAATTTCAAGGAAAACATTTTCATCACATGATCATGATGAATCCTTAGGACTTTTGTCCTTGCCCTAGCTGGTTTTATGATTGAAATGAAGAAAAAAGTTTATACCTCCTCCTCCTCCCCGAAGTCACCCCGGCTTTCTGCCTGTACACACACACACACACACACACACACACACACACACACACACACACACACACACACACGATTCTAAATAGTTAAAGATGAGAGCAAGAAGTGTTTCATTCTAGGGGTGAGGAGGAAGGTGTGAACTATTGGAAGACTTTAATTAGCACTGAGTGAAAGGAAGTGTGCTTGGGGCTTCGGGATGGGGGGAGGGAAGAAGGATCAGCAGAAATCCTTAAACCATCTGAAAATTAGCCAGTTCTGCAGATTCAGTATATGACACTGAACAAGTATAATAGTTAAATGTGGTGCCTAGGGGAAATCCAACAGGGAGGCTTTCATTATGAACCCATGCATACAGTGAAACCTAGCTCCTGGAAAAGTCTGAATCCAGGAACATTTATTTTAATAGACCTTCATGAAGGCTTGTGCCTCTGCTTTGGTTTGTGAAAATATGGTCCCCACAGAAATACAGGGTTTCATGCCAATGAAGTTCTTTCTTTCATATGTTCCTCCCACCATCTCAACACCTGTTGGGTAGCTGCAGAAAGTTTGGTTCAGACTTTAGAATTACCATTTGTATATTATTTCATAGAGAAGTATAAGATGCAGAATAGTTATAGATCAGCAATGATTGAGGGGGCAGTCATCTTTGGTAAATGAAAATGATGTCATAGGACCTAACTACCTCTCCCCCATCCTGGGAGGTAAGTAAATAGGCATAAGTATATTGATCTGAGAGTGTACCTACCATGATTAATATTACTGATTGAGAAAAATAGTTTTTAGTTTCAAATAGTTGATTTTTAAATCAACCTTTATTTTGGGACATAACTTTATAAATTGGTAATTCATGTAGCAAAATACCTAATAGGCAAAAGATACAAAAGACTGCAGGGGGCAGCTAGGTGGACAATGAACAGAGCACAGGTCCTGGAGTCAGGAGGATGAGAGTTTAAATCCAGCCTCAGACACTTAATAATTACTAGCTGTGTGACTTTGGACAAATCACTTAACCTCATTTCCCTCCCCCCCCCCCAAAAAAAGACTGCAAGTATAACTTGAAGTTAGATGTTATCTCACAGCTTCAAGAGAAAATGGAGACTTGTGAAGTAAGAAATCTGTCTAGTCTCATAGGCAGAACCTAGAAATAAAGAATTCTGCCTTCTTGATCTCTAGGCTTGCTGGAGCAATGTGTTCAGTTATTTTTTTAAGTTATGTTCCACTCTCTTATGTCCCCATTTGGGGTTTTCTTGGCAGAGATACTGAAGTAGTTTGCAATTTCCTTTTCCAGATCATTTTACATATGAGGAAATTGAGATAAAAAGGATCAAGTGACTTGTCTAATAGTCATACACTTAGTGTCTGAGGTTGGATTTGACTCAGGTCTTCCTGACTCCAGGGCTAGTTCTCTCTATTCACTTCAAAACCAAATTGTGGGGCAGCTAGATGGCACAGTGGATAGGGCACTGGTCCTGGAGTCAGGAGGACTTGAGTTCAAATTTGACCTCAGACACTTAATAATTACCTAGCTGTGTGACTTTGAGCAAGTCATTTTATCCCATTGCCTTGCCAAAAAAAAAAAAGAACCAAGTTGTGCCTTCTTGATACTTCCCCTTCATCCCTAGGATCTTCTCTACCATACCACTTTCCCCTGGGGGTGGGGTGGGAAGAGCTGTCTGGGAAGGAAGGAAGGAAGGGAAAGCTAATGCTGCTTTTTGGGTAGGACAGATAGGGAAGGTACTGTGACAGAAATTACTATATGGATGTTACCTGTCTTGAGTTCAGGGTAATCAGTGGATCTAGGTCTTGTAGGCTTGAGAGTGAGATCATCATATTTAATATTGTTTACATGAGAAAAATACTTTTCAGAGTTCTAAACAGTTGGCCTGTGAATCAGTCTTTGGCCTTTGGCCTTTGATTACAGCAGATAATAAAAAAGTAATGATATTTATGCCAAAAGAAATACCATATATATATATGTATATATATATATATATATATATATATATATATATATTTGATTATCTTAGTTTCTTTATTAAATAGTTCTTTGAGTCCCTCTGACAATGAGAATTTTGAATCACAGACTAGTTTGATACAGCTTTCCAAACTGAGATATTCTGCCTTCTTATCATAGATCATAGAAGGAATCCCAGAGACCATCTAATTCAGCTTCCTCATTTTACAAATGACTTACACAAAGTCACATAGGCAGAAAATGATAGAGATAAAATTTGAATCCAGGTTCTCAGAATTAGGAATGAGTGTTTTTTTCATTATACTATGGTGTTGCTTAAAAAGCAGCAAAACAAAACAAAAACACAAGGTCAGCATTGAAAGTTAGGATGAATTTCATTTCATGTTCAATGGATCTAGAGTTAGTAGTCAATTGAATTGATGACTGTAGGGAACCCAGATATACTTTATGACCTTGGGCAGAACAGACATCATCCTCCTGGGTCTCAGTTTCCTCATATGTGAAAAGCAGAACATTTTTTAGGAACATGGCTAATAGAGAGATTTGTTTTGCCTGTTTATACATATTTCTAGTGGGTTTTATTTTTCTTCCCTACTCAATAGATGGGAGTAGATTTGGAACTTCATTTTAAGTCTCAACCAAAATCCCTTCTGTACAGAGTCCTTTCTCTTTTCTCTCTTAAATTTAGAGCCTTCCTTCTGTTGTTTTCCCATTTATCCTGTATATAGCTTGCTTTGTAAATATTTACATGTTGTCTCCCCTTTTAGATTTTGAGCTCCATGAGCGCAGGAACTATCTTTTGCCCCTTTTGGTATCTCCAGCACTTAGAACAGGGCTTGGCACATCATAGATGATTAATAAATGTTGATTCATAGGAATTACAAATAAATTTATATTTTTAAACAATAAGCAACAGCATAATATAATGAAGAAAATAATTTTTTAAAATACAAATAAATTTGTATTTTAAACATTAAAATTTCTAGATAATTTGTAATTTCTTTTCTAGTGCTAAATTCTGTGATCTTTTGACTTAGAAATTTATCAGTTTGTGGAGGATGCAAATAAAGATCAGAATCTGCTGCTCTTAGAAAACACATTTGTTCTTTCACCACATCTTTGGGAAATTGGAGAATGATTCAATGCAATTCTTCAAATCCAACTCGAGGGCGGATGGTAACTAAACACATATTGTCAGATGTGTCAGAGCATGCTCTATTTGGGCCTCTCCCAAGGACAGAGTGGTTGATGTAGTTTGTTTTGGTGACTGGTTTTTAGGGAGGTAAGATTTCCTCTTTATTATCAGATCTGTCAACAGGGGGTCATTACAGTACTACTTCTAAAGTCACCAAATGAAAGCTCTTTGCAAGTTTTCATCATACCCTTCTCATATGTGAGTATCTTTGGAAAAATTTCCTTAGCTCTTTATGTTCTTTGGGTGAGTAACCAGCCCCAGCTAGATCTCCACAAGCTCCATGCCCATATTTATCATATTTATATAGAAGAATCAATGCTAATTTTAAAAATAATTGAGATCTGAGACTCAAATTCATCATCTATAGTATTAAACTTATTTGGCTAATTGAACTCTTTCACTTTGGTCATACAAACCAGCATCTGTGTAATGCTTTTTTATCTTCTTTATGAGATTTTTTTTAGGGATATAATATTTCTTCATAACTTTATTTAACATTGATGCTGTGATTATTTGTATTTGTCTCCCCCATTAGAATAAAATCCTTCTGAGTAATAATAATATGATGCTAGCTTAGCATTCATATAAACTTCGAAATTGGGAGTATATATACCCATATAGACATTTTGTGTGGGCATATGTGTGTGTCTATTTTTTATTAAATCTTCACAATAACCTTGTTAGGTAAATAGTGTTATTCTCCACATTTTTATGGACGAGGAAACTGAAGCAAAAAGAAGTTCAGTGACTTATCCAAGGTTACACATGGCTAGTAAGTATCTAAGACAGGATTTGAATTAGGTCTTTCTGATTCTAAATTCAACTCTGTTTCCATAATATTACATCTTTCCCTCTGAATAAGGATTGTTTCATTCATTTTACTTGTGTCCCCAGCACTTAGCAAAATCCTTGATAACTTGATGGGTGTTTAATTGATTGATTGACCACATTTCCCCAAAAGATTAATTATGTGATTATTTTGCTTTCTTGTACTGCAGGACTATTCTTGTTATATCTAAGCTGTATGCTTAATATGAGGGCAATTTTCATTTGGGAGAGGTAGCAGAATTCTTGAGAAATTATTATTCATGACTTGGGAACTCAGACTCTTTTTTAATAATAATTTGTTATGTAGAAATGATAGAGAAGATAGAAGTAAACAGGTTTGTTGTGATTTCATTTTATTTTTAAAGAATCCATGGAATAGCTTTAAAGAAACTTGGTTTTTTCAAGAATCTAGTATGTAAACCACAGGTGCAATGACTGAGCTTGAACTGGTCAGAAATGTAAGATCTTAAGCAAATCATTAAAAATTTGTACTCAGTCTTCCTCTTTTTCTTTCAGAAACTTAGTGTGTATGCAAAATTGATGCTTAGTACATATATGCTTATTGTATAATTATTTATTAAGTGAAGTAGCAGGGCATAGTAGAAATAGCACCCATTCTTGGTGTCACAGTCCCTAAATTCCAACGCTCCTTCTTGCACTTATTGATTACCTGGGTGATCTTAGGCAAGTCACTCTGGGCCTCAGTTTCTACATTCATTTTTTACAAATATTTTATTTATTTATTTTTCCAACTACATGCAAAAATAGTTTTTAACTATTATTTTTGTACGGTTTTGAGTTGCACATTTTCCCCCTCCCCTTAGAGAAAGCAATCTAATATCGGCTATGCATGTATAACTCTGTTAAACATAAATCCATAGTAATTCTGTTGTAAAAGAACAATCAAATCAAAATGAAAACAAAAAACCATTAAAGAGAAAAAAAACACAAAATACCTAAGACAACTTTTAAAAACTGAAGTAAGACTTGGTATGCATTTTAACTCCACAGTTCCTTCTCTGGATATGGATGGTATTTTCCATCAGAAGTCTTTTAGAATTGCCTTTGATTATTGTACTGCCAAAATGTATAAGTCCATCATAGTTGATCATCACCCAGTGTTGCTATTAGTGTATACAATGTTCTTCTCCTTTCTCTCATTACTTCAAGCAAGTCTTTCCAGGCTATTCTGAAGTCCCATTCTGCATAACTTATTAAAGAATAATAGTGTTCCATCACATTTATTTACCACAATTTATTCAGGCATTCCCCAGTTGTTGGGCATCCCTTCCATTTTCAGGTTTTTGCCACTATGAAAAGAGCTGCTTTAATTGTTTTTGGACATGTGGATTTCACTTTTTTTAATTATCTCTTTGGGATACAGACCTTGTAATGGTATAGCTTAATCAAAGGGTATGCATAGTTTTATTGCCCTTTGGTAATTTCAAATTGCTGTCCAGAAAGGTTGGATCAGTTCATAACTCCATCAACAATCTTCATCCATTTTAAGAAATATTTTATGTTTGAATTGAAGAAATTTACTTTATGGACAATTCTTTAGGAGTTGGTTTATTCCAAAATGTGACTTACATTTTAATCTTTTGCAACAACCTAGTAAAATCTTAGGTTCTATACAAATATACAGAATCCTAAACTGTATGGTAAAAGGGGCTTCTCACATATGGATAGAAGTGCCATTATTCTCTCTAGGACAGTGGAGGTATAATACAGCATCCTATTTTTTGGATGAGAGAGGATAGGTCTTTGCTAAGGCAAATGTGCTTGGATGGGAGAGGATGGCAAAATGGCCTAGATTACAGTCCTGCAAAGGGTGTGTTAGATTGTAAAGCTCTTGAGGATTAGATTGTCTTTTTACCCAATTTTTGTATTCCCAGCACTTAGAATAGTGCCTGGCTCAGAGCAAGTACTTAATAAATATGTATTGATTAATTGGTCATCCAGATTATTTTTGGTTGTAGTTAGAGAACAAATTTTTTTTCAAAACAAGCCATTACTCAGTTAACAAATGGTCAAAGGATGTGAAGAGGCAATTTACAGATGAAATCAAAGCAATCCATAGTTATATAAAATATTGCTCTAAATCACTACTTATTAGAGAAATGCAAATTAAAGCATCTTTGAGGTGCCACTTCACACCTCTCAGACTGGCCAATATGATCAGAAAGGACAATGATCAATGTTGGAAGGGATGTGGGAAATCTGGGACACTAATACCTTGTTGGTGGAGCTGTGAACTCATCCAACCTTTCTGGAGAGCAATTTGGAATTATGCCCAAAGGGCAACAACAATATGCATACCCTTTGATCCAGCAATACCACTACTGGGTCTATACTCTGAAGAGATCATGAAAAAGGGTAAAAACATAATGGTACAAAAATATTCATAGCAGCCCTGTTTGTGGTGCAAAGAATTGGAAATTGGCTGAATGTCCATTATTTGGGGAATGGCTGAACAAACTGTGGTATATGTACATTATGGAGCACTATTGTTCTATGAGAAACCAAGATGGATGTTAATTCAGAGAAGTCTGGTAGGATTTGCATGAACTGATGCTGAGCAAGATGAGTAGAACCAGAACACTGTAAACCCTAACAGCAACATGGGTTGAAGATTAATCTTAATGAACTTGCTCATTTCATCAGTGCCACAATCAGGGACAGTTTGAGGGTATCTGTGATGGAGAATACCATCTGTATCAATAAAGAATTGTGGAATTTAAACAAAGACCAAAGACTACTATTATTAGCTTTAACTTTAAAAAAGTTCTCTTATTATGTAATTTTGTTATCTCATATTTTATTTATTCCTTAAGAATATGATTTCTCTCTCAACACATTCAATTTTGATCGATGTATAATATGGAAACAATGTAAAGACTATCAGACTGCCTTCTGTGGGGGGAGGAGGGAAGTGAGACTAGGGGGGAAATTGTGAAATTAAAAAAATGAAACTAAATAAAAAAATAAAAAAATTATCTTCATATTAGAACCAATAACATCTGAAAAGAATGTTTGATTACTTTTTTTCAAACTAACTACTGTTCGGTAGTTAGAAAGCAACTTTACTAAATCTATTTCTGTCCTTAAAAAGAAAGGTACAATAATTACAAGAAGTTTTGGGAGTCATCACCACCCATGTAGGACAGCATAGATAGGTAGAGTCTTGTGGGAGTGGTTAAATTGATTATTTAGTCTCAGGGTACTTTACTATTTTGCTTGGGCACAACACAAGTTATACAATTCTCTGATTGACTTAAAACAGGCAAGTACAGGTCAGGGAAAGAAAGCCAGCTTGTCATGATTGCTTTGTTCTCTCTGACTCCTAAGCCACAGTCTCCTTGGAAAAAGGATTTATTACACATATCATATTGATCAACATGAGATCATAATTATTTCTATGGTACAAACAGGACATAACACTTTAAATTTTTACTAACAGAAGCAGAGAAAAATTTGAGTAAATTGAAGGATGTCAGATAATGGCAGTTAAGTAGGACCATAAATGAATTCAAAGCCTACCTCAGATACCTACTTAGAAGCTGTGTGACCCAGGGTAAATCTCTTAACTACTTAAGCTCGTTTCCTCATCTGTAAATGGGGACAATAATATTAACTATTTTGCAAATTGTTGTGAGGAATAAAAGAAATCGCATGTATAAAGTCTTTGCAAACTTTTAAAGGGCTATATAAATGATAGGTGTTGTTGCTGTTATGTGACTAGGAAGGTTAAATATAGTAAGATACCAATACTACTCAAATGAACATATTACTTCAATGCAATATTTGGTTAATAAACACCAACTCTTTGAGGGCAAAGGTTTTGTATTTTTGTCTTTATTCCCCCCCCCACACACACACACACCTTACCTCACCAGTGCCTACCATAGTGCCTGGTATGTGTTTAAACATAAATTCCCATAAACTTTTTATTTGGAACTGTGATTCAGTAAATGTAGGGAATTTTTACTGGTGAGGAAACATCCTCCTATCAATGCAGAGCTTCAATTTATAGATTTATAGAGTTCTTCCACATCACTAATATGTTTCAACAGTTATATTGGAAAGTAAGATCTTTCTGGTTTCATGGCTGCTATCTTTAGGATGCTATGCTGCTTCCTCTTGTGCACTTGGTATATAGCACATAATACAGGTTTGTTAAATTGAACTTGGCTTAGTTTGTGCATTTTTTCCTCCTATGTCATAGGCCATTACTGTATTGGTTTCCAATTTGAACCATTGTCTGGACAAGGAAATTAAAAAATAGCAGATCACTGCTTTTCCTATATTTGCTAATTGTTTTTCAACATCAGTTCACTTTAGATGTTGATCTTAGAATATTCTTGAACACTAATTATTTCTGAAAAACCTCATTACCTAAAAAGGATGAGAGCTTAGAGGCTAAATTAAAGGGAAACCAAATAATCAATTTTTTAAATAGGCTAGGTTGTTTAAAATACATTTTTTTCAGACTGGACAATCTCTTCAGAAAAAAGCAATTTCAGGGAATCATTCCATTCAAATTAACTTGGAATCATCCCTCAATGTAATCTTTTTTTGTTTCCTATTATATAACTGCTAAAGATGCAGGGCATTTTGTATTAAGTCTTTGTGGTATCTACTAACACCTAGTGATGAAAAGACAAAGATTTTTTTGCTTTATTCCAGTTTCCCAAAAAGATTTGATTTCTAACATCAACTATCTTTTAGTCAGGATAGTGAAGCCTTGGGGACTTTCACATAAGATTGAAACAAGTCAGGACCTATGAAGTTAACTAAGATGATTATATTTTATGTTCTGAATAAACTTTTCTTTTTTAGCTTCCATTGAAACTAAAACTAGAAGTTTACCTATGAAGAATAGCAGTAAGAGAAAAACTGAGAGAGAAATGAAGACATCAGATAATCAAATGGTAAGAATAAATTTAATTATTTTAGCCAGTTGTTAAATTTTCAGAAAACATTAAACAGTGAAAGTTTCAGATAACAGTAAAAAAGTTTGATTGGAATTAGAAATCAGTTGAACTTTCTATTTCAGCATGTTATATAATTTTTTATGAAGTCCTTTCCCTGCCTTAGTAAATAGATTATTGCACAGTGAACTTAACTGAATGCTCCTTTGATAGTTGAGAAGCTTGTTCTGTATCAAGGTCAGTATAAGAGTGATATTTTCTTTCTCAGTGGGTGAGGGTGGTTTTACAGGAAGGAGAGAAATTAAATTAAATTAAAGTTTAAAAAGAGTGGAGTAAGGAATGAATTCAGTTTGGTCATTCTGCCTGTGGCTAATTGAGCAGTTAACTGGTTTAAGCTTCAATTTCCTCATCTATAAAATGAAAATTATCTTGTACTTTTTACTTTGCAGGATTGTTATGAGGAAAATCCTTTGTAAACCTTAAAGTACAATCTAAGTGTGAGTTTTTATTCTATTTTATTCATCTCTGTAGATTTAAAGGTAGAAGTTTTAGCATACTGGGTCGAATCTTAGCTTAGAACATATCTTGAGAATAGATTTTAAAAAATCCCTGGAAGTTATGTGAGCTTTTTCTGTTGTTACTTGTACCTTTTGTCTAAATGTATAGTGAAGCATAACTTGAGTTCCATTTGCTGGTTGCTACCCATTATGATATTTTCCCTCTCAGAAATGGTAGTCTGTTGACAGCATTTAGTAATGAACATGCTCTTTCAGTAATTGTTGAATGAATGGATAGATGCTAAAATTTAAATGTATAGTTTTCCTTTTCTTTTTTTCATCTGTTAATATGACTTCCATCTCCACAGGAGAAAGATAAGTTTCAAAAACCATCCTTTAACTTATAACTCACCAAGTCCCACAGTCAGTGGCAATACAATATTTGGTGGATCTTATGATCTATGCAAATATTAATCATATTGATAGTCTTATTATGACGTTTAATCCTAATTGCTAGTATATGGATTGCAAAGGAGAAGCAATGTGTATTGTTGTGGGGAAGTATATAGCTATTAAATTATTAAGTAACAATAAATCTAACATTCATTGGCTACATGACTACTTATTTATTTGTCAAGACAACTGGGATTAAGTGACTTGAGAAGGATCACACAGCTAGTAAATTGTCAAGTGTCTGAGGCTGAATTTGAACTCAGATTCTCTTGATTCCAGAACCACTACTCTTTCTACTACACTAACTTGATGCTCCAACTAAATGACTATTAAAAAGAACATACCATACTTTAAATAAGAAAATAAGTGAATTGAGTTAAAACAAGAATTATGGGAATCAGATTTAGAAAAGAAAAGGATTTATAAACAACTACATGGGTCAGAAGGAAAAATTATTGATGTTACAAACTACTACATAATAGCATCAGTTTTCTAAAGATTGTGAGCCTAATATTATGAAGGCATATATGTTTTGTTTAAACTAAATATCAATACATAAATGATATGGAGGAAAATATGTTACAGTTTAAATTCTAACTTGAATAATGGTTATTATTATTATTATTGGTTTTTGCAAGACAATGGGGTTAAATGATATGTCCAAGGTCACCCAACTAGGTAATTATTAATTATCTGAGGCTGGATTTGAACTCAGGTCCTCCTGACTCCAGGGTCAGTGCTTTATCCATTGCACCCCTTGAATAATGATTATTAAGAAAATTGCAAGGTAACAGTTAAAACAATGTTCCATTTAACATTTATCCTTGGCTGTATTTGAGATAATGAAATACAACTTACAAGGGTTGAAAAAAATCTTTATTTGATTGATCAATTAATAAGCATTAATAAGATCTTCTTTATTGTTCCAAGGCCACATCACTAAAACATTACTATAAATCATCACTCTATTGAGATAACTTTATAAAACATTTGATGAAAAGAATCACAAACTTTGAGAATTGTAATGACCCTTCTCAGCTATCTAGACAAATCCATATGATAAAGGTTCTTAACCTGGAACTTGAACAGATCTGTTAGAATTTGAGGGACTGTGTGAATTTGGGGGAGAAAAAACTACATCTTAATTTTCATTAATTTTAGATTTCCTTTGTAATTCTGTGTGTTTAAAAACCATAATTCTTTTGAGATATAATAGATTTCACTAGACAGTCAAAAGGACCCATGGCACAAAAAGGTTAAGCACTTATGCCATTACCACTTCATCCATCATCTATTGGTTGAATGCCATATAACTACATTACAAGGCAAAATGTGGTTGTTGTTGAGGGAAACAGGAACATATGCAACTGAAGATGGGAAGAGGAACATGCAAATTTGGACTGAAGAGAATCAAGGAAAGTTTTATTTAAGTGGTGCTATTTGCATTGAGTCTTGAGGGATAAGTAGGATTTCTATAGGCAAAAATAGAGGGGGGGGAACAGTCCAGAAAGAGGCATCAATATGAACAAAAGTTTGGAACTGGGAGGGAATGTGTTTAGAAAAATACAAATATTCTAATCCAGTTGGAATATAGTATACATGGTGGGGAACTGGAGATTAGTGAATAGCATCATAAGTTTAGAACCAGAAGGGACCTCAGGGTTTATCTAACTCAACCCTTTAAGAAAGAAACTGAATGGTTAAATGATTTGTCCAAGATTACATAGGTAATAAGAGATAGCTCAGATTTGAATCTTGGTCCCTGCCTCCAAACTAAGTGTTCATTCCATTTGATCACACCAGTGATGTCTCCAAAAGTAGGTTTAGGGGTTAAAATGTGAAGGGCTTTGAATGTCAGATTAAGGATTTTACCGTATTCATAAGGGAAGTTTTTAAGTTGGGACTCAGAGATGATCAGAATTGTCCTTTAGAAATTTGTTCTTCCATGGTGTGTGGGATTTCTTAGATAAAATTGACATAATTAGATTTGAATGTTGATAACTTATTAACTGATGCAAATTGAATTGAGCAGAACCAGAACAATTTATATGTAACAACATCATAAAGCAAAGTCAACTTTGAAAGTCCTAGAAACTCTGATCAACATAATGACCAGCCATGATTCCAAAGCACTTATGATGAAACAAGCTACACATTGCCAATTAAAGCATCAATGAATTCAGAGTTCAGACTGAAGAATCTTCCTTTCCCTTCCCTTTTGCTTCTCTTTTTTTTCTTCCCATGTTTTGCATGACTATAAATATTTGTAATAAGTTTTGTTTTTCTTGTTTTTTTTTTCCAATGGGTAGAGGAGATGAAAGGATAAGGGAAGGAATTAGGAACCAAAATTAAAATAAAATAAAATTTAAAAAAGATAAAGCTAAAAAGACTTAGATAAGTGTATACAGTTGTTGTGGGGGTGAGGAAGGAGAAAAATTAACCTCGATCCTAAAACTGTTGAATGCAGGTGATTAGGAGAATGGTGATACAAGGAAGCCAGAAGAAGCTAGTTGGGGGCTTGAAAGTAGAGATGATAGTTGAGGAGTTGTTTTTAACAGAAATTGAGTTGAAGTCACTGGTGAGGCATACAGATGGTGATAGCAAGTAGTTAAAACTACATTTCTGGCACTCAGAAGAGTGGTTGAGACTTGAGACAGATTTTCTCTGTTTAGGTGATCTGTGTAGGAGCCATAAGAGCAGATGAAAAGAAGAGGACTTTTGATAAGAATCAGCTACTTTTAGTCATAGAATTATGAAGAGAAAGAAGAGACATTTTTGATCACTTGATGATCAGTTGAAGGAGTTAAAGGACTGGGGAGCAGGGAGTGAAGTTTTTGAGAGAAGTTTGGATCAGGCCAAGAGAGACTTTACAGGCTGAGAAACACTGGGTGGGGTAAATGGTGTAATCCTTCTGTCTGTATTTGTGCCAGTGCCTGTCCCCTTAGCTTCTTTCAGTGAGATCTGGGTCCCTGTGCTGAAGTCATGAGGATACTTTTTTGGAAGGGATCAGTAGCAAATCTCTCAATCCCTGTTAACCACAAGGAGAAGCTTTGAGGAAAAGTTCAGGTGAACCAGAAAGGATCAGGATCTATTGAATCTCTTTAAACAAAAGGTGCCAATTTGCATTTTGGAAATATAGAGAAGATACCTGTTTAGTCACAAGTCTGACTAGATGCCTCCTCCTTCTGTGATTTTTGTAATTAAGTCATCTAGGTCCAACAGAAATGTGGGAATCAAAAAGGCTTGAATTCATTGATTTTGAGATGAAAAGAAGCTCAGAGGTCATCACATTCCCTCATTTGCAAAAAAGAAGTTATTGAAGCCTAGAGAGGTGAAATAATTTGAGAATACTATCCATTTGATCTTCATAAAATTGTTCAATTTCTCTGATCCCCAATTTCCTCATCTGAAATTTAAGGATAATACTTCCTCTGCTTAACCTTCAGAGTTCTTATGATGAACTGGATATCTATATCTACTGGTTGTAAATTTTAAAGGGATGGACAGATGTAAGTTGTTATAATAGTAACATAGCACTTTAAGATTTTGCAAAGTGCTTTATGTGTTATCTTATTTGATTCTCATACTAACCTTGTGAGTTAATGCAATTATTATTCCCATTTTAGAGATGAGGAAACTGAAGCTGAATGAGATCATATGATTGTCTAGGATGATGCAGTTAAATGTCTGAAGCAGAATTCCAATGTAGGTCTTTCTTGACATCAAACCTAGCTTTCTGTCTATTATACCACCTAGCTGCCTCAATTCCTCTTCTTATTCTTCTTATCTTACAGATGAGAAAATTAAGAAGCAGAATACAGAAGTGACTTTCCTTCAAGGTCTCACAGATTGTTAGTGAAAAAGCTGAGATTCTTTCTATTATACTGTGGTATTTTACCTCTTTAGTACTGCTAATGGTTGTCAATTGAATACTGAATTCAATGTAAAGGCAAAACTGTTAAAAATAGAGAGAAAACATAATGAAAAACATATATAATATAACATATCTTTTCATTTTATCATTGTTGTTCAGGAGTAAGAGACAGTGTGATATAGTGGGTAGGGTACCAGGTTCAAATACAACTTTAAAAATAAGTTTACAGGCGGCTAGGTGGCGCAGTGGATAGAGCACTGGCCTTGGAGTCAGGAGTACCTGAGTTCAAATCCGGCCTCAGACACTTAATAATTACCTAGCCGTGTGGCCTTGGGCAAGCCACTTAACCCCACTGCCTTGCAAAATCTAAAAAAAAAAAATGATAGTTTATTCCCCATTTCTAATTACATGTAAAGACAATTTTTAATTTACTTAAAAATGTTCAGGGGAGGTTGTAAATTTTCTTTCTCCTACCCTTTGCTCCCTCTCACTCTCCTCCTCCCTGAAATGACAATCAATTTGATACACTTTATACATGTTTGATCATGCAAAACACATCATCATATTAGTCATATTGTGAAAGAAGACACAGACCCTGAGAAAAAAACTTGAAAAAAATAAGAAAGTTAAAAAATATCATGCTTCAATATGCTTTAAAATTCCAACAGTGCTTTCTTTGGAAAATGGATAGCATTTTTATTTTTATGAATTATTATATTGCTGAGAATTGTTAAAGTCATTCAGAGCTGATCACTGTACAGTTTTTCTGTTACTATGTAGAATGTTCTCCTGATTCTGCTCACCTCACTTTGCATCAGTTCATGAAATTATTTCCAGATTTTTCTGAAATTAGTCTTTTTATCATTTCTTATAACATAGTAGTATTCTACTACAATCATATACCATAATTTGTGATGGCTGATTGATGCCTAGTTGATGGATATTCCCTCAATTTCTAATTCTTTGTTACTACAAAAAGCTAGTACAATTATTTTTGTTCAATTAGGTCCTTCCCTCACCCTTTCCTTTAAAAAACAAAACAAAACAAAACTCTTTGAGATATATAGACTCAATGGTGGTATTGGTATATCAAAGGGTATGCACAGATTTTATACCCTTTGGACACAGTTCCAAATTGCTCTCCAGAATGGCTGGATCAATTTATGATTTCACCAACAGCACATAAATGTTCCAATTTTCCCATATCTCCTCCAACATTGATCATTTTCCTCTTCTGTCATATTAGCTAATCTATAGGTATGAGGTGGTACCTCAGAATTGTTTTAATTTTCATTTCTCTAATCAGTAATTATTTAGAGCATTTTTTATGATAAATTTTATTTCTTCACTTGAAAATTGCCTGTCCATATTTTTGGCCATCAAATACCACTTGTTAATTGTGTGATTAAGTCACTTACATTTTGTGTACTTCAGTCAATTTTCTTGGTCTAATCGAGATATCATAGATAGGTTGTTGTCTCAATTGGAAGGAGTTTCCATAACAAGGGTTGCGAATTTAGGAATGATGATACAGCCTTTCAACAAAATTTTCATAGAAATTATTGTAACATTAAAAAGGAACAAGCTACTGTCAGTCTGGCATAGCCCTAAATTCTTCTGTGTAAAAATCTATCTCCAGGTTCAGCTAGTATGCTTACTTATATAAATACATTTTGAAGGCAAATGGAACAGATCCTAGGGCAGGTCAAAGGACAAAATATTGATGTCATGTTAACTGACAGCTTTGTTTTATGTTTTTAAATTTCTCATGCCTCTCTTTAATCTGAATTGCTCTCTGCAAAAATTATCCAAAATATAGGTGCCATGGCTGCTAAGCAATTCTTTGGTGCTATGCTTTCCAAAGTTGAGCGGAACAGGAATGCCAAGTGTAGGGATGGCAAAATGCAAGCTCTTTGAGGGCAGGAATGATTGCCTTTTTTGTCTTTGAAGCCCCACCACTTAGTACTATGCTTTGCACACAGTAAGAATTTGAACACACACACACACACACACATATATATATATATATGTATATATTGTATATGTATATATATATGTATATATTGAATTTCTTAAAGAACTTTTGAGTCGGTGAGATAGGAATGTTCTTCTAGGCAATGAAGAAGAACCTTGTGAGGAAAGAGAAGTCAGTATTACTGATAAGAAAGGAGAAAGAAACAAAGGTCACAGGTTGGGGAAAGAGGCTGTGGGGGTTCAGAGTATTGGTACAGGAAGGAGAATAGCATTCTGAATTAAGAGAATCACTGTTTCATCTCATTGGGTTCATTTGGGCAATTCAGAAAAAAAAAAGAAAATCAAAACAACCCAACTACGAACAGTTACACAGATAGCTGTATTTTATTCTGAATTACTATATACAGATAATAGAACCAGACAGTGGATTCTGAGGTCTCACAAGTTAGTTATTGTACGGATCGGTCAAAAAGGTGAAATGTTCTAATTCTACAACAAAAGAAAATGAAGTGTTATTGAGAAACTTAAGTTATACCTGATTTGCATAATGCTCATTGTTCTGTCATGAAAAAGAATACCAGTTCAGTGTCTGTAGCAAGATGCCTGCAGGATATTTTTTTTATTTGAACTTAACTTTCTTTTTATCAGCAGTTCAGACATATCACTGATAAATATTCAACTTGGGGATATCAAGTGGTCCCATGGCAATATCTGAAGGTTTAACTGAGACTCAAAGAGCATGTCCTTCTGACTGTGGGTCATTAATTAGCATTGTCTTTTACATCCTTTCTAATTGAATGGAGCTTTGTTTTCTACAAAGAAACAATATCTTCCCTATACATGCCTTATTTTATACTTTGGTTGTTGTTCAGTTGATTTTTAATAGTTCTATATTTAGTGACTAGAACAATAGCTTCATTTTTGAAGAAATGAATATTCTTGACTCAGGATAGCATAGTGGATAAAGGACTAGGAATCAGGCAGATATAGGTTTGAATCCCTGTAATTTATATTTACTAGCTCTGTAGCAATAGGCAAGTTACTTGATTTCTTTGAGCCTTAGACAACGCTTTAAAACCAGAGATAACATAATGTAGTGGGCAGGGCACTGAACATATCAGGAAGGCTGAGGTTCAAATCTTACCTTATGCCTACTGGGGACACTAACTGTGATTCTGGGCAAAGTTACTTTAACCACTCTGTACGTCAGTTTTTTCATTTTTTTTTAGTGATCAGTCAATAAGATTTATTAAGTATCTATTGTGTGACATTTAAAGTGACAAATATAAAGAAATTAAACATTAAAAAACCAAATAACTCTATAGCAATTGAAGGAAATAAAGAAAATGTTTCATAGAAAGTAGATATAATGTATTTATTTTAATAGAATAGTTGTATATACTTTTTTCCATGTTTTAAAATGAGGGATTTGGGACTCTGTGACCTTCAAACTCTTAATCTCTGGTTTTATGAGTAATAGAAGGGCTGTGATCTTTATCTGTGACAGAGTGCCCTGCATTGACAAAATCACTAGTCTACTGCGTGTTGAGATTTTTTCTTTTTTTAAGCTTAATGTTTTCATAATCACTGGAGAGAGTATCTGACTTGGAGTCAGGAAGACTCATCTTCCTGAGTTCAAATATGACCTCATACACTAGCTGTATGACCCTGGGCAAGTTGCTTAACCTTGTTTGCCTCAGTTTCCTCTTCTGTAAATGAGAAAGAAAATGGCAAGTAAATTTCTCATAAGTCAAAAGAGTTGCAGACATCTGAACAACTACAAAGGTAAAATGTAAGTGTTAAAGAACAACTGGCATTTTTTGGTGTGTTTTTAGTAAGTCTAAACATGAACACTGTCCATAGTATCAGTTAATAAACATTTACTAAATTTCAACTATGACAATCAGTTAATAAATATTTATTAAGCAATTTCTGTATGCCAGACACTGTGCTTATCAATAGAGATTCAAAGAAAGATAAAAGGCAGCCCCTATTTTCAAGAAGGCCACAGTCTAATGGGGGAAACAATGTGCAAACAAAATGTGCAAACAAGCTATGTATATAGGATAAATGGAAATATTCCATTATGTTCAGGCACTTGTAGTATGCTCAGGTTGTTAATCTAGCAATACAAGAATAGTGACTGAGTAAGAAAAATCAGTAAGAAAAATGAAATAACCGATTCAAATTTCTTTTATGTTTAACAGGAAAACAATGGACATGAAGATCTTGAAACCAATAAGGGATTATTGGAATTGAGAAGAGTTTTGAAAGTGATTTCAGCAGTCCCCAGAGGTTTGAATCCTCACATCAAGAAATTTATACATGCAGTTTTGTCCTTGAAAGTAGTACAGGTAAAAGCTTAATTTGTTTGATGTTGGGGGAGTTTTAGTAGAAGTATAATTCTTTTGGGAAATTTGGTTATCTTCTTTCTCCATAAATTTTGGCACAGTTTCCTCAACAGTAAAAGAGGATAATAATAACCTTCCTCCAGGGTAGATGTGGGGATCAAATGAGATAATATTTGTTAAGTGCTTAGGATGGTGTCTGACATATAGGAGGCACAGTATTAATGCTAGCTATTATTAAATCCAGAGGAGGTCCTAATATCTTCCGAGTTGAGGGATCATTTGTTATTTAGAAAGTAGGTTTAAGGGGTGGTTAGGTGGTGCAGTGGATAGAGCACCGGCCCTGGAGTCAGGAGTACCTGAGTTCAAATCCGGCCTCAGACACTTAATAATTACCTAGCTGTGTGGCCTTGGGCAAGCCACTTAACCCCATTTGCCTTGCAAAAAAAAAAAACCTAAAAAAAAAAAAAAGAATAGAAAATAGGTTTAAGTGGCTGTTTTCCTCCAGGGATCTAAATATGCCATATTGGTGAACAGAGAGTAAATTAGAAGGTCCAGTGTTCTAAACCCAGGTCCACCAAGAGTGACCTTATTTTAGCATGTCCCAGTTACTTTCTCTTTACTGGTTTGTTTCTTTACCTATGAGAGAGTAATCATAAATTCTAAATTATATTAAGAATAATTAATAGATGAAATTTCTTAGAGAAATTATATTTGTATTGAAATAAACATTAATAGTTAACAAAAAATACTGATTTTCCACTTTGTAAATTGGAAGAATAGGGAAGACTCATCTTCATGAGTTCAAACCTGCCTCAGATACTTCCTAGCTATGTGACTCTAGGCAAGTCACTTAACCCTATTTGCTTTAGTTTCACATCTGTAAAGTGAACTGGAAAAGAAAATGGCAAACAATTCTAGGATCATTGCCAAAAAGAGCAATAAAAACCCATAATGGAGTCACAGAGAATCAGACACGTCTGAACAATTCCAATTTTAAAATGAGGACCATTTCTTACTTGCTCTAAAAGTCCCTCATTCATTCAAACATCTAAGGAACATCTATGATGTGCAGTGTATTGTAGTATCACACCATCTCACCACACTTCACTTCATTTCTCTGCCCTCAATGAACTTATATTCTACTAAGGGGATTCAACATATACACAAATAATTATATTAATATTTTTTTACTTTTTTTTACAAGGCAATGGGGTTAAATAACTTGCCCAAGGTCACAGCTAAGTAAGTATTAAGTAACTGAGGCTGGATTTGAAATTAGGTCCTCCTGATTTTTGGGCTGGTGTTCTATCCACTGCACCACCTAACTGCCCCCACAAATAATTATATTAGAAAGAAAATTGAAGGGACAATATTAGACTCAATCTAGGTGACACAATACTTGAAGTGAGCAGAGAAACAAATAATCAGTTTTACTTCACCTTACCTCAACTCACTTCACTTCACTTTACTAGAGGCTTGAGCAGCTAGGTGGCATAGTTTATAGTGTACCAGTTCTGAAGTCAAAAGGACCTGAGTTCATATCTCCTTTCAGACATTTACTAGCTATGTGTGACCCTGGACAAGTTGCTTAACTCTCTCAGTTTACACTTTCTTTAATTAAATCTTTAATTTTAAATTTATCTTAGTCTTTCCTGTGAAACACTATCCTTTTGTTTCTGTGAAACACTATTACTAACCTTTGGAAATGAAAAAACAAAGCAACAACAATAACAAACTGAAACCAGAAAAGTGAAGGTATTCAGGATAACATTTCTCTGCTCATGCCTCTAAGTTTACTGATTATAAAGTCAAATGGTGGTGATGTACATCAGTCTATTACTCCCAGAAAGAATTACCCTCAGGAGCAAAATCATGAATTCACAATTTGGGGAAAATATTATAAATTTGGATTTTCACTCAAACTTTGTTGCCAATAAAATCACAAACTTTCTCTTTCCAGTCTAATCCAATAAACATTAATTAAGCACCTCTTGTGTGCTAGATACTGTGCTAAGCATTGGAGATGGCAATAAATTTACAGATAAGGCAGTCCTTGCCCTCAAAGAGCCTATAATCCAATGGGGTGGGTAGGTAGGCAATACACAAAAAGAAGCCAGAAAGGTGGAGAGGAGAATGGGTAGAAGGAAGTACCCTGATATTTTTAGATGGAGAAGAAACCCAGCAGAGCATCTGATGTAGAGTGGAGGGAACCTAAGTTTTTTCCTTTGGTAAAAGAAGGCTTGGGAGGAGTTTGGTATTCCACCCTCCAGCCCTCCACTCAGAGCATAAAGGAGGCTGAGGAAGATGGTTTCAGTTAAATCTTAAATTAGCTGCTTGGTGATGAGTTTAGGAGCAGAAGGAACACCTTGTTCCCAGGAGCTAAAACCAGACACAATAGCAGATGCAAAGTAGTTTCTTTATGATATTTACTTTATTTTCTCCTTTTTTTAAACTTTTAAATTGCCTGACTTTGAAGTTCTTCTGCTAGGAACTGACATCTTTGATCCAAAAAGGATGTGGTCCAGGAGAGCATCTCTGTCTGTTGTAGTGACTTAATACCTAAATTTAAGAGCAGGCAATAAAATGCTTGAATGGAATGACTGTATTTGAGTCAACGGTGTAATAGACTTTTTTCCTCTTTTTTTTAATAAGTGACTTGTTATAACTTCAACAGACTTTTTCCTCCTTTTTTAAATAAGTGAATTATTATAACGTTAACATTAAATAGCACTAGAACAATTACACTTTCTAGCTATTTGCATTATCAAAACCAGTATATAAAATTTCCCTAGTAAATTGACAGTAATGCCTTCAGTGACCTCTTTAAGATTTTTCCATTTGTACATTTATCTCCTATACAATTATTTTTTTCATCTAATTGCAGTTCATGTGCTCTCTGTTCTTCTGTTTGCGTTTTGTACTTTGCAGTTTTGAATTATTTTATTTTTTAATACATTTAAAATTTTAGAATTCTTATTTTTTCTTTTTTTTTTTTGCTTAGAACTCTGTCTTGTTATTGGGCTGGAAGTGGGCTAGAGACTATTACTGATTAGCATGGGAGCTTTGACATGCTCCATTTCCAAGCCAGTTCATTTTTCTTTAGACAATCTGATTTCCCCTAATCCTCTATCCTAGAGGCTTACCATGTTAATGCCAAACTCAAGGTACATACTTGATTGGATTAGCCCATTATTGTTCAGAACACCTGAAATCAAGAGATAGGTGGAAGCTGGGATTATGGACCTGTGCTGTTACTTCCAGTCTTTTTTTTTTCTTTTTGCTAATTGATCACTTATTTTCAAGTTTTCTCTTAGATAGTTGAAGAGCATCTGTGAGTATGGTTGCTAGACATGAAGATCTAACTAAATTAACTAAGCAGAAACTTTTTATTTATTTTTTAAAACAACCTTAACATAACCTTTTTTGCGAATGCAGCAACAACAGTAACAATACCAAAGTAGGTCAGTGTAGGATTGTAGAATATGGGGAGGCAATTAAGGAGTAAGACAAATGAGGAAAAGGAAAACTAGGTGACTGAGTGGAGAGAACCCTGGCCCTAGAGTCAGGAAGATCTGAGTTCAAATGTTATATGTTGAACAGGATAAAAAAACAACAACGATAGGAATTGAAAGTGGTGTCAGGGGGTGGCTAAGTGGTGCAGTGAATAGAGCACTAGCCTTGGAGTCAGGAGTACCTGAGTTCAAATCCGGCCTCAGACACTTAATAATTACCTAGCTGTATGGCCTTGGGCAAGCCACTTAACCCTGTTGCCTTGCAAAAACAAACAAACAACCCCCCCCCCCCAAAAAAAAAAACTTAAAAAAAAAAAAGAAAGTGGTTTCAGCAATCCCCAGAGATTTGAAATCTAACATCACTTATTAGCTGAGTGACTCTGGGTAAATTACTTTACCCTAGATGACTCCAAATAAAAGGAGAAGGGGATGGGGGGGGCAGGTAATGAAGACCTTTAAATGTCAAACCGGGAAATTTGTATTTGATCCTAAAAGTAGTAGGGGACACTGAACTCAGTGAGCAAAGGGGAGGGGAAGTGGTGACAGGGTTGACACTACATTATAGAAAAATGACTTTGGTAGCTGATTGAAGAGTCACTGGAAATGAGACATGTCACAGAGACTAACTAATTTGACAATGTGAGTGAAGGAAAAGGAATGTTTATGAGTGATGTAAAGAGAGATAAGACACAGCAATGGATTGAATAAGTAGAGTTGAGGATGAGGATAGAGGATGACCCTTAGGTTTTGAGCTTGGATTTCTGGTACAATCAGTAATGGTGGTACAATCAGTAATAAGTAAATCTAGAAAAAGAGAGACAAGGTAAAGAGTTTGTTTTGGTACATAATGAGTTTGAGATACATGCAAGAAATCCAATTGGAGATTTGCAAGAGAGAGTTCATAGTGCAGGACTGTGACTCAGAAGAGAGAATAGGACATGATAATAAAGATATATAAATTTTCAATATAGAAATGATAACTGAACCCATGAGAACTGATGAGTTCACCAAGTGAGTAATAACATGAAATGAGATAAGGGACCAATAAATAACCAGCATGTCCTGATTGAAAGTACTTATAAAGGAGACAGAAATAGCAATAAAGTCAAGATAGGAGGACAATCAAGAGATAGGAGAGTCATGAAAATTCAGATTGGAGAAAATGTTCAGAAAGAGAGGGTGATCTAGCTTGTTAACTAACTAGTCATAAAGACCAACGATTGAGAAAAAAAGCCTTTAGATTTGTTAATTAAGAGTTCACTGTTAGCTTTGGAGGTGAATGATGAGATGGGAAATCAGATTGTAGAGGGTTTTGAATGGAGTAAGAGAAGAGTAAAGGAGTTACCAAATGTAGATTGATTTCCCCGGAGGGTTTAAACTGAAGGAGAGGAGAAATATGGAACAATAGCTATTGGAAATTTTTTTTAAGATACAGAGCTAAATGGACATGCTTGTAGGTAACAAGGAGGGAAGCAAGTGTTAGGGTGGAGGAACAAAACCTTTGAATCCAAGTACTGAATACCTTATGAAAAGAGATAATGACCAAAGTTTGGTAGATAATTGTCCCTATAACCTGAATTCAGTGATAACATGTGGACATTGTGAACCTCAGAGAATGACACAAGAGTAAGGCAGCAGGAATGTTAGCAAATGACAACAGGGAACAAAGGGTCCATATACACACAAATTCAAATATATAAATATATTCATACTGTCTTTTGTATTCCTATTACTTGGGGAACAGTGCTGGATCCAAATAGGTACCTAATAAGTGTTTATTGGTTGATTGCCTTTAACCGTCCAAATTATTTTGGTGGTCATTAGAGAACATATTTTCTCTTGCTCTATTCAGCAGCATGTGAATAGTAATAAAGGAAGTCAACAGTGGGAGTAATCCAGGGTGGATTTCAGGTGGGGCTTGACAAGACATGATCAGCTCTATTGTACTGGAGCAGGGGAATTAAGGACAGAGAACAGAGTAAAATTGAATTGGTTCATCAGAGGGTTGAATGTAGCTAGTACAGTATTAATGATCTGGAAAAGGATTGAGAAGTGGAGTAAATGAAGATGAGGGTTTAGGTTAATAGAGAGTTGCTAGGTAGATAGAGTACTGGGTTTGAAGTCAGGAAGCTTCTTCTTCCTGAGTTCAAATGTGACCTCAGATATTTATTAATTGTAGATCTTGAACAATCACTTAACTCTGTTTACTTCAGTTTCCTCATCTGTAAAAAGAGCTGGAGAAGGAACTGGCAAACCACTCCAGTATCTTTGCCAAGAAAACTGCAAATGGGGTCATGAAGAGTCAGAAAGGACTAAAATGACTCAACAACAAGGCATAAGGAAAAATGGAATTACAAAAGATTATAAGTGAAGGAGTTGGTCATGGTTGAGGAGACTGAGAGGATTTCTGGTTGTTTGGGAGAACATCAATAAGTAGATAAAAGTCCCCAAGTATAAGGGCAAGTGTTAAGGCTGGAGAAGAAGCCTTTGAATTTAAGTACTGAATTCCTTATGAAAAAGAGAATGACTAAGGTTTGGTAGATAACTGCTCCTATAATCTGAATTTGATGATTACTTGTGGACATTGTGAACCTCACAGAATGACACAAGAATGAGTAAGGCAGCAGGAATGTTAGCAAATGACAACAGGGAGCACAACCCAGTTCTCTTTCCAGGACCAGTTTGAGGGAAAAAGGGAAGAGATATGTGACAGTCTAACCACTACTGGAGAAGATAGGCAGAAATATAGTATTTTCTCTTTTTTTCATCCATTTATACTTGCATATTTCCAAGTTACAAAATTTCCCTCTACCCTTCATTCCCACCCCCTTCCCCCTCAGTAGGGGAACAGTCAGGTTAGCATTTTACATACATATTTTGTTAAACATATTTACAAATTAGTAATTTTTGTTATGAGGAATTTGAATTAAGGGAAAGAGATACTGTTCATCAGATAGTGTTCATCAGATTCAGTAGGACTCTTTTTTTTTTGTTTTGTTTTTCTTCCTCTAGTTGGGGATAATATAGTTCATAGCTATTCTAATACAGTTGTCCTAGCTTTCTGGACTGTTAAGAGGAGTTGGATCCATTAAGGTTGTTCACATTATTTGCTTGACTCTACTCCCCTCCCTAAGCATCATATCCTTTAAGTCATTCCATGCTTCTCTAGAGTCCAATCATTTATGGTTTCTTATAGAAGTAATGTAGTATTTTCTGAGAAAAACTGGGTATTCATTGAATGCAAGAAAATGAAAAAAAACATGTGAGGAAAAAAAGGGTTCCAAGATGGAGGGAAGTTTGTTAGTGGGAGAGTAGGAATTTAGATGGCACAGTGCCTGGGGCAGGCAGACTTGGATGGGGACCTGGGAACAGTAGACTTGAGTTGGAGGAGCATTGGGAAACAGTGAAAGCAGTTGTAGTGTTTTTCACTTAAGGCTGGTGAGCACTTACATAGCTGGGATTGGAAGAATAAGAGTAAAATTTTACTAGTTTTAAGAACTTTAATAACCTTTACCTGGGGCTTATATTCTCTTGTTCAGTTGGTTTCTCAGTTGTGACTAATTTTGCCCCATTTGGAATTTTCTTGGCAAATATACTAGAGTAGTTTGCTGTTTTTTTCTCCAGCTCATTTTACAGATGAAGAAACTGAGGCAATCATTATAGTTTTCAGTTAATACTGAGGGCATATAAGACTCTTTCAAGTGTTAATGAGGAGTCTGAGCTTATCTTTAGTGAAAAATGAGATCCTGAAAATTATGAGACTTGGGTTGACCTATTGAGGTAAAGGGCAATTTCTGGAAACTCTGTTTCTGGTAAGGGTTGGACTGTGGTGTCTAAAGTGGTGGGTTGGATACAGTCAGGAAGACATGACTTTGTCCTGGTCAACAGTGGTATTAAAATAACAATAAAAACAACATAAGGCAACAACAACATATATTTAAAAAAATAAAGTATGTCTTCCAACCTTCCTACCTTTAATAATTGATGACTCTTGCAATTAATGCCATGAAATTGTGCTTTGATTTAAAATTTTATTTTCATTTGTTGAGAGAGGTAAGCAGGGGACAAACATTTTAAAGATGTATTTTGGGCCAAACACTGTGCAAAGTGCTTTATAGATATTATTTCATTTGATCCTCACAGCAAAGCTATGAATTAGGTATGATTCCCTCTTTTTTTATTTGTTTTTGCAAGGCAATGGGGTTAAGTGAGTTGCCCAAGGTCACACAGCTAGGTATTTATTGTCTGAGGCCAGATTTGAATACAGGTTCTCCTGACTTCAGGGCTGTTGCTGTATCCACTGATGATTCCCTGTTATAGTTTTGAAGCAGACAGAGGTTAAGTGACTTGCCTAGGATCATACTGTTAGGTTAGATTTGAACTCGGGTCTTTCTGACACTTTGACTCAGGGCTCTATCTGTTGAACTATTGACCTGCCTCAGAAATTAGAAGTAGAATACAAAATTATTGACTTTGTATTGAGAATGTTGAATTTTAAATATTACTATCTGAAAGTTTATCTATAATTTTCTATGTACAATGTTCTAAAGGTGGAAACAGTATGATAATATTGCTAATTGAAAGGTTTTCATATTAACTACATGTAGGCCAAAAATTTGTAGGCTTAGCACTTATGGTAGATATGACTTGAAACAATTGTTAATAATGTTGCATTCTTTTTTTTAAATCATATAACTGAATGTTTATTGATGTAGGAAATAAAAATATATATAGTTTTAAGGTATGAAATTTGATAAGTTGTTTTATACAGGAAAAAACTAAAAGTAAAATCTTTAGGAGAAAGAACTACATGTCAAACTCTGATATGTTGATAAACTAGACAATAGATCAGAGAAATAGATCAAATCATACTGAGCTAGAACCAAATTTAAAAAGTTGTCTGATGTTTGACAAATTTTGTAGTCTAGAACTCTAGGGAAATGCTTCTTTATTCAATAAAATCTGCACTGAAAATTCAATAGCATTTTGGCAATGATTGGGAGCAGACTAGCAATACATTGCTCACTACAATAAAATCTAAATGGATCAGAGATCTAAATATTAAAAACAAATCCCAGAAGATCCACATCTATGAGGTCACAGTTTTGTTGAAGTACTGCTATTAGATTTTTCTTTCTATATTGAAAATATTTGTACTTTTTAATGAAAAATAATATTTATTTTAGAGAAACAAGGCAAAAATTCAGTGGAGTCACTTTAAAAATTCCTTTGTTGTTGTTGTCATTTCAGTCTGACTCTTTTGTGATCCCATCTGGAATCTCTTGGCAGAGATACTGAAGTAGTTTGCCATTTCCTTCTCCAGTTCATTTTATAGATGAGGAAATTGGGGCAAACAGGGTCACTCTACTCATAAATGTCAGGTTGGATTTGAACTCAGGGAGATGAATCTCACTTCAGGCCCAGCACCCTATCCACTATACCACTTAGCTGCTCTAAAATCCCTTACACTTTATAATAGCAATTTTGGATAGGCTATTTAAGAGCACAAAAAATCTAAATGGTACAATGACATAGAATATTAATTAGAAAATGTCATTTTCCTTTTGGTCACTATGATTCTGCATAAAAATCAATAATGATCAATTATTATCTTCATGAGGGCAGAGGACATTTTTTTCTAAACTTTTAAAAACTTCTTCCAATTCTTAGCATTGTACCTTGAACATAGTAGGTGTTTAATAATTGCATTTAAATTTTTATAATCATTTGGTCTTTAATTAGTATCTTTTGTAAATAACTACCAGATTCCATAATTTTTTCAATTTTTTATATAATGGAAAATTAAGCTTCCCTCCTGTGTACCTTAGTCAGAATTATTGCTTTGATGTTGGAAAAGACCTTAGAAAACATCTAACTTGTCCCTTTCAATTTATATTTGAAGACATTGAGTCCCAGAGAGATTTAGTGATTTGCCTTAGACATGCAGAATGGTGGTAGAAGTAGGATTTTAGACCAGGAATTTATTTCTCTGACTTCAGATCTGTTGCTCTTTCCATTAGTACCACATTGCTCCAGCTGTTTGGTTATGGTTGTAAAAGGTGTGGTTCACCCTCAATACTTCATCTGTATCAGAGACTTAATACTGGCTCTCTTCCATGTCTGGAATGTACCATCTGTTCATCTCTGTCTTGGAATCATAAGACCATTTCATCATAGTTCTATAGTTTGAAGGAACCTCAAAGACTGTCTAGTTCAATCTCCTCATTTTATAATTGAACTGAGGCAGAGGAGCTTGCTGAGGTTTACACAGATAGTAAATCCTAGAGGTGGGATTTGAAAGTAGGTTTTCAAACTCTTTAGCTACATCTTCACAAAAATAAATGTTGAATATTATCTCTGCATCTAATTGGAAGAAATGCCTGGGGAAAAATTATGAAGAAAAAAAAGAAAATAAAGTCACATCTACATGAAGCAATTCTTGATTCTCCTGATTCTTCCTACCCTCCCTTTCCAATGTTTATTCATATTTGTTTTGTATCTATTCTTTACTTATTTATGGGCATGTTATCTACCCTAATGGAATGTGAGTTGCTTGAGGGCCAGGATTAGTTAATATTTGTATTTGTAGACTTAGCACTTAGATATTTCAGCACCTTGCAATAGTGGGTGCTCAAGAAATGCCTCTTGTGTGTTTGTTATATACAGAACTGATATTTGAAAAGCATTGGTATTCTATGTAAACCAAAGTTCATTGTCAATGGTGGAGAGATTGTCATGGAGACAGGTGCCTATCATGTTTATCGAAAGGTCCTTTCTCCAGAGTATAAATGAGTCCCTGGATAAAAACATTGTGGTTGAGTTAAGGAACCCATCCTGGAGACTGCTATTAATCTACCACCTTCTACTAATGCTGTGCTTGTATAGATAAAGGATACATATTGGATGTTACTCTAGGAAAGGCCATAGATGTGAGTTGATATAAATCTTGAATAAGAGGTGATACTTCCATTAAAGTGTTTTTCACTGACTTGGAAAGGGGTGGCGTGAGCCCCAATGGACTCTCGCTTCTGGCACCAAGCACCTTGCTCCTTCAGGGTTAATGTCAGGTGGGAGGGAGTTTTACTGGGGCAGTGCATGTGTCAAATTCTAATGCAGGTGTCCTAAAGTGAGCTCAGGGAGATCAGAAACCTCCCATGGAGCAGAAGGGCAAAAATGCATTTGATCTTGATTTTCAGTCTGAATACTGACCGTGTAAGTAGGGTCTCACAATCCTTATGATCTCTGGGTTTTTAAACAAGAAGTGTCAGAAAAGTTACCACAGGGAAAACTGGCTTGTGGCTAGGAATGATGAAATAGAACCCTTGTTCTATTTTGTTGTTTTTTGGAATTGAGGCCTTGATTAAGAGGGACTGACAGTGGCATTCTTATTGTGCTGCAAGAGGTGAAATTCTTGAACTGGTGCAAGTCAGACCAGAGTGAAAGCATCTGCCAAGAATATTTTCATTAATTAAAAATCAAAGTCAGAGGTTCGAAGATGATCAGACGCTGTTGTAGTTCCAAACATGCTGATTAGGTGACTAGGGATCCAGCAATATTATTCCTAGGACCAAATGGGAAACTTTCAGGAAACCAAAACCTTTAGGTTCTAGTAGAGGTATGGTTAAAAGTCTGAGAGAAAAGGGTGTAATGATGATTAGTCCTTTGAGAGATAAGTTTGAATTAACTTTTGTCGAAGCCCAACACTGCTGAAATGTTGTGGCATCTTGTATACCATGGAGTGCTGGAGTACCAAGGTGCCTCTCTGATAAAGGAAAGTAAAGCATATTCAAAGGTGAAGAGACCCTCACAGCATTCAGACCATCACCAGAAGTCTTCTTTCCTATCAAATCAGGTCATGGGGTGAAATGATTCTGGAAAAGACAAGTGATAAGGATGTCTTTGCACAATATTATCCCTCCCTATAATAAATATAATGGGCAAGTTATGCCACCATTAATTTGGTTGGCATGGTCTTTTTCAAAATTGAATAACTGTCATTATTAATGATCTCACACAGTAACATAATTCCTTAAGTGGGAAACCAGGAAGCACCCTAAGAGAATGATCTGAAGGTCAATTGGTTTTGAAGTTCAGACCTGAGGCTTTTGAAGCCTGCTAGCTCTGGTTTGCTTGATGCTGTCCCCTTCCCATCTTTTAAGTCCTCCTCCCTATCCCTACCCCCCACCCCACCACTGTACACTCACTACCATTGGTCTCCTTTATGTTTCATGGACAAGACCCTCCATCTTCGGTCTGCAGACATTTTTGTTGTCTTTCCACATGTTTGGACTCTTCCTCTTACTCTCTACCTTCTGCTATCTCTGACTTCCTTTAGACTTCACCAAAATCCCATTTCTTATAGGAAAACTTTCTTTTCTTTTTTTAAATGATATTTTATTTTTCCAATTACATGTTATGAAAGTTTTCCAACATTCATCCACGTGCATATACATATTTTTAAGTTACATAATTTCCTTCCATCCTCCTTCCTACCCCCCTCCTCTCAGCAATGAGAAGTCGGGTGAATATTGTACATGCACATTTTGATTTAACGTGTTTAGTTTAGTTGTTTTTGGCATGAGGAATTAGGATTAAGGTAAAAGAAAGAAAACCAAGAGATAGGAAAGAAATACATAAGAGAAATTTAAAAAAAACTGAATTTAGTGTTCATTCAGATTCTATAAAGGTTTTTGGGTTTTGTTTTGTTTTGTTTTGTTTTCCTTCCTCTGGATGGGGATTGCTTTGTTCATAGCCAGTTTCCTAGGATTGCCCTAGCTCTCTAACTGCTGAGAGGAGCTGTTTCCAACAAGGCCAACCAACTCATGGTGCTGTTGATGTGTATAATATTTTCTTGGCTCTGCCCTCTTCGAGAAGCCTTTTATTTCTTTTTTCTTCTGAATGCTAAATGCCTATCTTCTGTTGATTTTTTTCCAGTAATCTTGATTATATCTTATGTATCTGTTTCTGCTGTTGGGTGGTGAGCTCCTTCAGAGAAGGGACTGTCTATTACCTTTATTTTTAGCCCTAGTACTTAGCAAGGTGCTTGGCCCATTTTATATGGATGTGTATATCTGTCCATCCATCCATCCATCCATCCATCCATCCATCCATCCATCCATCCATCCACTTGCATAAATGCTTATTGAATGACTACTGCCACCTGCTAATAACTATCTTCTATTTACACTGTATATATATCTGGAATATACATAATGGTTTGCAGCTATCTCTTTCAATAGAATGTGAATTCTTTGAGAGTAGGGATCATAATTTTTAACTGTTTTTTTTTGTTTGGTTCCCCCCCCCCCCATCTTTGCTTCTACAGTGTTTAGCATATGGTCTGGCACATGGTAAATATATAATGTTGCTCAGTCATATCTGACTCTTCATGACTCCATTTAGGGTTTTTTTTGGGAAAAGATCTTGGAGTGGTTCACCATTTCTTTCTCCAGATCATTTTATAGATGAGGAACTGAGACAAACAGGGTTAAATGACTTGTCCAGTGTTACCCCACTAGTAAGTGATTGAAGCCAGAACTTAGGAAGAGGAGTCTTCTAATGCTTCCTAACTGATAAGAATATCTCAAAGAAAGCTTGGAAAGCTGGGTTTTTCATCCTAGGTAGGCAGTGGTTATGGGATTCGTACCTTCTAAATGAATAGGAATGTCATTGATGAAACCACTGGAACTGTCCTTCTCATATATTTAGACACTTTTACAAAGAAACTTTATCAGAATCATTTAAAAATAAAATACATAGACACTGATGCTACTCTAAAAATATTTTCAATTCAACTTTCTCCTCAGAGTGATGATGGTGCAGCTGGCAGTCTCAGAGGGACGCAAGCAGTTCCCAGTCTATCTTTGGAGGTATTGATCACACAGCTGGATAAGACACTTGAGAAAATTCAAGTTACTAATAGTCATGTAAGTCTTTCCTTTTTGGAACTATGAAGCAATTAACTTGTACTATACTTTTCATCAGGCCAAATCCCAAATCTGCCTACTCTGAGCTTATAGGCAATCCCTCTCTGACTTCAAAGAGTAGAGCTCATAGATGTCTTCTTCCACCATGTGGTGCCAGCATGATTATGTGACTGACATCTACAGGGGGTCCTCTCTGTTTGCCTCCTCTACCAAGAAGTTCTTCCTATGGAGTAGGGAAAAATCCAAACTGTAGTTAGGAATTTTCTAATTTGTGAGAAGTTGAAGCTCCTTTTTCTTTTCCAGCTTTTAAAAAATAGCTTTTCCCTGTGGGATGTGGATACAGGACGAAGTTTTTATATATATATATATATATATATATATATATAAATGTATCTCATCATCCAACAGACATTTTATTAAATATCTGTTGTATATAGAGTAGTCTTCTAAGTACTGGAGAGAATATAAAGTTTAGATAAGATTCCATTCCTCCCCTCTTGAAATTTATAGTTTATAAAATATACTAAAATAAAATATAAAATACAGTTTATAAAATGTACTAGTATATACTCTATACTATATTTTATATTTATAGTATATATTTTATGTATTTTCATAAATATTTATATGAAAATATATACTACATATAGAGTAAGAGAATAAGACAAGTATGCTTGAATATGTGAAGCATATTTTGTGATTTTTATCTTCCTGGGAACTGCATGTGTAGTAATTTCCATCAGTGCAAATAGCAACCCATCAGTGGTTCGGTAGATACTTCTGGGAATTACCTGATACACATAGAATTGTTACTTTTCCAGGACCATATGATTACTAAGGTAGGATTTGAATCTAAGTCTCTTATGCTCCTATTACCATACTGACTCTAAAACAGGAACATAGATAACTATAATTAAATATAGGTACAATGAAAACAGCTCTGGCTCTGGAATCAGAAGATCTGAGTTCAGAGTCTGCCTCTCTAACATATGAAATTTGATAATAATTATAACTACTTGGGTTTCTGTTTCCTCATCTATAAAAGGAGGGCACTGGATTGGATGATCTCAGAGGTCTCTTCCAATCTCAGCTCTGTATCAATAATCCTATATGGTACAGTTGGAATTTTGTATACCATATCATGAGAATGTAAGAGAAGGAGGAATGTTAGAATAAAATACTATCTGGGACCTAAAGAAAGAAGACATTCACAACACCAAGCATCAGGGAAATATTAGCTTCAAATAGGAGATAACATTTGAGTAGGACTTTAAAGGATAGGCAGAAATAAATCAGGTGAAGCCAGGGAAGAGAGGACTTTTCAGATAGGAAATACCATTAGCAAAGGTATTAAAGGTGGGAAAGAATGGTGCATTGGTAGCTCACTCCAAACACTTTATTTTTATGGTCTCCACAGTCCTCTCAAAAGAGACACATTGGAAAATTTAACTGATATTAATACAAACTGTCAAGAAAATTATTATTTTTTTTTAATTGGAAAGAACCACAGAGATCATCAGTTCAAAATTGGATAGCAGGGTGGGTTGATTTTGAAAAAAGAATATCCCCTGTACATTGAAATTCTTAAACTATAATCACAAATAAATATGGTTCCATTTCTTGTCCTAAATGAAGGAATGATGGAAGCAGAGTAAGATGAGCTGAGGACTTTTTTGTATCATAGAATTTCTTGCTAGAAAGCTACAAAACCCTATGCAAAGCTTGAACTTTTATGAAGGGAAATAGTTTAAATGATAAACAGAAGCTGTTTATGTGTTTGGAATTGTAATGAATAAACCTCATTGGTATTTTTCATTTTTCTTCTAATTCTAGGTAATGTTTTGTTTAATGACTTTTGACTTTTTCTGCTCTGTAGAAACAAATTTCTTTCCACCCTCCAGATCAAGTTTGTCGAATGCATCTCAGATGGCATTTTATTAATACTCTGCAGTAATTAATGGTTGACAATCATTTTTACTCATATATATTGTTAGTTGGCAGATCTTAGCTATTTCTAGAGAGTTTGATCAAATCTCAAAATTCTCAGGAAATTATTTTTTAAAATATCTTTTTTATTTTTTAGGGACAGCAGTTAAATATGGATTATTATCTGACATTACTATTTATATATGGATTAGCACTCATTGAAAGGGGGACAAAGCAGGTATGTGTCACATGACCTATAGAAACATATAAACATTTTTTTCTTTTTATTCATTTAAATTTAACTGCTTTGGAAAATGGAACTGCTGATTTTTAAAATGTTTTTAAAAACTGGAACTATTCGATGACTCTTCTATCATATGCTTCTAAATCTGAACACCCAGAACCAGGAACTGTGATTATGAAAGTGAAAACAAATAATGGGAAGCAATTTACATTGGCTAATTATCTCACTTATTCTAAGTTTGGCTTCTGTTTATATTCAGTGACATTTTAAACTCTTAAATATCTAATTTAAAGTGGAGCTGAAAGTCATTTATATTTCTAGATCACATTTTCAGGTTATATCTTGATGTTTTTATATTGAGGTTTAATTTTGCTGAGACTTGGGTTTCTTTATCTTTAAAATAAAGGGATGAGATGAGACTCCTTGACCATTATAATATCTCTCTTTAGGATTCTATGATTCTCTATAATTTTCTCCTATATTTCGAAATTACCTTACTGTCATATTCCTGAAATATATGTAAATTTCACATTGTTTCTGTTTTCTCACTGCCATAATAAAACTTCAGTCTGGATTAAAAAAAACTATAGCTATCTTGTGCTATGTTAATTAATATAACTCTGACTTATTAACAACACAAGCAGGGGAGATTAGGAGGCACAGTGATAGACACCAGCCCTGGAGTCAGGAGTATCTGAGTTCAAATCTGGCCTCAGACATTTTATAAATAATTACCTAGCTGTGTGACCTTGGGCAAGCCACTTAACCCCATTGCCTTGCAAAAAAACCTAAAAAAAAGAAAGAAAAAGAACAATACTTGGTAGAATTTGATGTGCCTATTCTCTTGTATAAAAAATTTGAGTACACTAATATGCAAAATGCCTATGATTTCTTAAATATGATTATCTACCAATGCAGGTCTAAGATTTGCCTGTGATTTATTAGATTAACTCAAGGGAGTTGTCTCAAGCACATAAAGATTAAGTGTCTTGCCCAAGGTAAGTATTAGATTTCAACTCAATTCTTCCTAATTCTAAACTCAGTATATACTCTACCACATTGCCTCAATATAATACAAATTTATATTTGAGATGGCATGTGTGTATGAATACTAATGATTATATTGCATTGTTTTTATTTATTTTTCTTTAGTGTCAGGGCCAAGTGCCAAAATTATGGGAAAAAAAGTGGTACATTGGAAAGGGCACTAGATTTAAAAGTCAGAAGACTCATGTTCAAATTGAGAAAGTATTCTCTTTTTAAAAAAAAAACAAAAAAATAAAAAAATAAAAAAAAAACAAAAAAGGGGTGGCTAGGTGGCGCAGTGGATAAAGCATTGTTCCGGGAGTCAGGCGTACCTGGGTTCAAATCCAGTCTCAGACACTTAATAATTACCTAGCTGTGTGGCTTTGGGCAAGCCACTTAACCTTGTTTGCCTTGCAAAAAAAATAGTATTTTATTTTTTCCCAATTACATGTAAAAAAAATTTTCAGCATTCATTTTTAAAATTGAGTTCCAAATTCTCTCTCTCTCTTCCTACTTTCCTTCATTGAGAAGGTAAGCAATTAGTTAGAGATTATACATGTGTAGTCATGCAAAACATATTTCCATATTAGTCATGCTGTAAAAGAAAACATAGGCCAAAATAAAGTACAAGAAAAATAAAGAAAATTAAAAAAATATGCTTTGATTTGTATTCAGACTCCATCAGTTTTCTCTCAGGGATGGATAACATTTTTCATGATAAATCCTTCAGTTTTATTTTGGAGTCATCTAGTGAAGTCATTGATCATCTTAAAATATTACTTTACTTTCCACAGTGTTCCTCCAGGTCTACTTATTTCACTCTGCTTCAGTTCATGTAAATCTCTCCAGGTTTTTCTGAGGGCATCTGGCTTATAATTTTTTACATCACAGTAGTAATCCATCACAATCATACACCACAAATTGTTCAGCCATTCACCCAGTAGACGGGTATCTCCTAATTTCTAATTCTTTGCCACTGGAAAAGTGCTGCTATAGATATTTGGGCATAATTCCAAATTATTGATTAAATGATTTTAGAACTCCACCAATAGTGAACCAGCATCTTGATTTTCCCATTCTTCTTATTTGTCCTATTAGTCAATCTAATATTTGTGAGGTAGTACTTCAGGATTTTTAAATTTGCATTTCTCCAATCAAAAAGTGATTTAGAGCATTTTTTCACAAGGCTATAGATAGCTTTGATTATATTTTTTGATCATTTGTCAAAAGGAAATGGTTCTTATTTTTATAAATTTGACTCATTTCTCTATATATTTGATAAATGAAGCTTTTCAAAGTTATGATTGCTAACTGCATTTTCCACCATCCTATTTCCCCTATTTATTCTATTCTCACTTCTTTTACTCTTTCTCTCTTCTGTTTTGCTTCTGATTATTACCTCCTCCAGTCTAGCATCCCTTCTATGATATATCATTCTAAGTAGTATGCCTACTTTTCTTATCCCCTTCCCTTCCTACTTTCCTGTATTGTAAGATAGATAACCTCTCTAGGCTTTAGTATCCTTATTCATAAAGTTAGATTAAATGACCAATAAGTTCTAAAAACTATGAGCCTATTGTTTCTTTTAATACTACTTATCTTTTATTTTAACTTCAGATGTTATTAGAATTGCTACTTGGTAAGTTAGTGAGCATCACTACTATCATTTTATATATATAGCAATGGTATCTTTTCCTCTTTCCATCCCCCCAAGGTTTGTCTAACCTTGCTGAATAAAGTGACTTGTTCTACAGGTGAATGTCACACAATACTTTGATTAAGGAATGACAGACTTTTCATGCTTAGTAAAATGTTCCAGTTTTGAATAGCAGTGGCTGTCACAACCTTGAATTTTTGTTGTGGTTGTTTGCTTTGAAATACCACATTATACTTTGCAGTATTGGTTAGGGAGGAGTGGGAATTCCACTGGGTTAATGATAGCTTGTAAACTGTATATGTGAAAGCAAGATATTTTTGAATTAGAAGATCCAGTGCATGAGTGAATACAATTCTTCTAGATTATCATATTTTTCTCTTGACTTTCCATATCAACCAGACATGTATTTTTATTCCTGCAGGATTATTCTAAAGCTAGAAGTAAATTCATGACAATGAAGATGGAAATTCAGAAGAAAGAAGAGTGTAGAAATTTTTTATCTTTAGTTTATTTTGGATGTGGTTTACTACTAGGTACTCAAAATAGGTAAGAATTTTAATTAAAAGTATTATTTGTTGGAACACCATTAATATAGTGGAAATAGTACAGGTATGATGGATTATGTGCAAGATGTTATGATTTTAACACATCAGCTATGCTTCATTGGTCTACTCTCTTTTTTGGCAACATAGAGTCTATGGGGGTTAAGGGACCTAAAAGGTTCACTTTTCTTTGACCAAAGAAGATTCTGTAGATCAGCCATCCTTATCCAAAGACATAGAGTTATTTACTGTCAGTCCTATGTTGTTCTCTCCTGGTTTCTTCTTACCTTTTCTCTTCAAAGAATTGATCAACTGATCTGGGAGAAATCCCTTTCTGTCAGAGTCTAGTTATTTAAATTTATTCAAAAGGATTAAATGCAGTCAGCAAAGGGATAGAGGGGAATAAGTATCACAAGTGTAAAGACAAACTAAACTGAGCTTTGTTCTGAGTTGATAGCACTCTTTTTGCTTAGATAGTTTAAATAAAATAAAACTAGATAAAGGAGCCTTTCCATGGATAGAAGAGTAGTTTTGTTTTACTCCTTACAATAGGACATGAGTCATTCTTATAATACTACTGTGGTAGTATTTCTATAAAATCCCTTCCAGCTTGAAAATTTTATGATTCTGAGTTTCAAGATTCTAGAGCTAAGATGAGGAAACGGAGGCAGACAGAGGTTAAGTTAAGAATTATCCAGGATAAGATAGCTAGTAAATGGGCTGCTTGGCTTTAAACTTAGATCTTCCTAACATTCAGTCTAGCGTTCTACCCAATGTGCTGACCAACTTCTCTAAAGAGAGGAAAAATTAAGTGACTTCACTAAGATCCTGTAGTGGTGAAAGAGTTTTTGAACCTACAGTATCTGATATTAAATCCCATTGTCTTTAAATTGCTTTTATTTTGCTTTCCTGACATGTTAAGTTTGAGGGAATTGTGAGGCATTTATTTAAAAAAAGAGGGTTGAATTTGATGACCTCTGGGGTCCTTTCTAGTTTTAGATATATTATATAAGATAGAAAAAATTCTGCAGTAAGAACCAACAAACAGGAGGACAATAATCTATCTTTATAATTCACAATGCTTTTTAGACATTTTGCGTTTGATCCTCATGATACCCCATGATATAGGTACTCCAATCCCAATTTGTCTTCATTTGACAAATTAGGAAACTCAGAATTTGATTATTTGCCTAAATACTTAAGTCTAGTAAGCTGTAGAACTTGTCTACTAATTTGACTTTTTTGACTTTTAGCATTGTATTTCTATGGAGAGAATTCTGAAAATATTTTTTTTATTTGGAACAATCATAGTTCTCTATCTTTTTCTCAGATTATCTTCTAAAATCATCTTTTAAAATTCTTTTTGAATTTATTTTAAACAATAAACTTTATAATTATATTAGATGACGGGCGATATTGGCATTACCACCACTCATGAGTCTTTGAATTGTACCCTAAATAGATGTTACAAATGGAAGTATTTTATCCTTACATAATCCATCAAACATAACAAGGAATATTTTATGGATTTGTTAATGCATATCTCTGTAGTGCTTTGAACCTGGGGTTCCAATAACCTGATGTGTGTATTAAATGCTCCTCTGAGAGCCTTAGTACTATTTTTATATATTTTTTTCACCCTTACATTTTATGTTTTAAAATGGTGTTCAGAATATGCTGTTACCAGGGACCATTACTCATTATGGAATAATACATAGTGGAGGAGAATAAATGTGTGAAAGAGTAAAGGCCTTTTTAAAATCATTAAATCTTGTACTGTTTTTAAAGCAGTTGCCATCATTTACTATTTTCCAAAAATGTTTCACTGAGGAATTATAATGTAAAAATGTACTTTGTACTGAAAGGTTTATCAAAGTACTTTAATGTGATAGGACACTCTGTCCTATATGGTAAAATCATATTTCAGTGGTGCATAAATATTGAAGTTATTTTTGAAGAACTTAGATTTGTTTCCTTATTTCAACATAAGAGCTTTGGGAATTTAAACAGAATTTCATAGGATCATGGGTTTTAAATATGGAAGGGAGATAGGAAATCATTACACTACTCTTGTTTTACAAATGAGAAAACAATAAGCTTTATAATTATGTTAGATGACAGAGGAGATATTGGTATTACCACCACTAATGAGACTTTGAATTATACCCTAAATAGATGTTACAAATGGAAGTATTTTATTCTTACACAGGAAGGAACCTATGAGATCTTCTAAAAATCCAAATAAGAATGCTCTCAACAACTTGTGCAAGTAATTAGTGCCTTTGTGTGATGTCTTCTTATAAGGATTATCCAATTTATCATCTTCCATGATGGGTCATTCTACATTTGTAAAGCTCTGATTTTAAATAACTTTTTCATTATTACAAACATGAATCTACCTCTCTAAAATTTTGACCTATTGTTCTACTGCTGTCCCCTGGAGACAAGCAGGACAATCTTCTTTCAGGTGACAGCCTTACCATTAAATATCTAATTTTTAGATGAAATTGTGAGTCATTTACACTTCTTATCCTTGATAAATATTCTTTTCCAGTCAAAATATTCCCAGTTCCTTCATATATGACATGATCTTGAAGTCTCTCAAATCCTTTCTTCTCTTAACCCCATTTGAGAATGCTGCCATATTGCAGTATTAGACTTGCAGTCCACTAAAACACCTTGATATATTTTTTTAAAAGCATTTTTTAATTTTGGGTGTTTTTGGCAAGGCAGTGGGTTTAAGTGACTTGCCCAAGGTCACACAGCCAAATAAGTATTAAATGTCTGAGGCTGGAATTGAACTCAGGTCCTCCTGACTCCAGGACTAGTGCTCTATTCACTGTGCCACCTTAGTTGCCCCTTGATTTTTTTTAAAACAGGAATTATTATTCAACTTTTCCTTCCTCATCTTATACTTGTTCAGGTTGATTTGCTCCATAGGAATTTTGGCCACTTTGAAAACCACTTTTCACAAAAATTTAGGTGGTGTTCAGATTTATTTCCAGTATTTTCCTCTTAATCATGAATTTTAAACTGGAATAGTTACTTGCTACCAGGTTCTTCATTATTCAGCAACTGTTTCTTTCTTGTTGGTCAGAATTGGGGTCAGTGTGCTATGTTCCTTATTACTTTCTATACCTTTTGAAGAACAAATTCACTATCAAGGCAAACCAAGAGTTAATTAGCAGTTCTGTTTTTAGAATAAGAAATAGCTCCATTCCATTACTGAATAATTGAAATCTCCTGCCTAAGCTTGTGAACTGTTTTCCAAACTTTTCATCTATTTTTTTAAAATTTCTATCCAGGTGTTTTCATTCAATTGATCTTCACTCGAATATTCTGTACTACATTTCTTTCTTCTAGTTCTTGGATTGCCTCATGAGTAGATCTTTTTTAATATATAAAACTTCTCTGCCTTTTACCATTCTTTTTATTTTCATTAAGACACAACCTCCTAGATTCATATTCTAGTCATGTACCTCATTTCCCCACATCTTATTGATTATTATGGGTTTAATTTGCTTCCTTGTGTGATGAAATGTAGTTTACCATATTTTCCAAGCTTTGTGCAGCTATTTCCAGATATCTGAGACCAAAGTAATTCCTGGCTAGAATATTTCTTGGATTGTCACTTGAAAATTTTTGAACATTTTTAGATCATGGATCTACTTCATCCTTCCTTGGAGTGTAGGAAAGCTACTTCATTTCAGAGAGGACAGTTCACTATGTGGGAAGATCCTTATACCTCTTCCTTACCTCCAAATGTTCAGAGCTTCTTCTTTGCTGTCTTCAAACACTCTCCAACCTCACAACTCTAGTAGAGATTTACTTCTCCCTTCTCAGATTTCCCTTGACCTACTTTTTCTTTCTCTAAAAGAAATCTTGAAGCTCTCCCATTTTTCCAAGAAATGTTTAATTCTCCCTAATAACCTGTAGGATAGAAACATTTCATGGCTTGAGGTCCATAATCTCTTTGTTTTCTGTCATAGACCCCTTTACAGAATAATATTATTTATTTGTTTTGTATTCATAATTGAAAGAAATGTTAAATTATATTTATATATATTTTCCCATCGAAGTTCACATAACCTCTGAAATCTATTCATAAACTCTTTGGGGAGGAGGGTGGGTCTATGGACCTTGGATTAAGAATTTCTATTTTAGAACTTTCACTCCCTCTCAGCCTAAAAAAGCAAGAGTAAATTATAATTTTTGTGAATTTGTAGCAGTCACTTGGTAGCTTGATAATGCAAAGGACAAAGCTTGGCCTAGTGTCAAGAAGACTCGAATTCAAATTTGATCTCAGACGCTACCAGTGTGACCATGGTTAAGTCACTTAACCCTGTTTTCCTCAGTTTCCTTATTTGTAAAATGAGCTAGAGAAGGAAATGGCAAACTACTCAAGTATCTGCCAGAAAAACTGCAAATAGGGTCAAAATGATTGAACAATAAGAAGCAGATGTCTGCCTATGGTTCAAACGCTTTGTGCCTTTACAGAATCTGCTTTGGCTTTTACTAGATGAACCTAGGATACTCAGTCCTCAGCCTTCTGTTATTCCTGTTGATAGTTGTGATTTGCTATGCCAACCTACTGAGTCAAAATTTTTTGTAACCCTTCTTGTTTGCCAAGTTGAGAGGCTGAGTTTCTGGGAATTTTATATTAATCTTAGGAGACTCTTAGCCTGTTCAGTTCCTTTTGATTGACATTTAGGGGGTAGCTTCTGAGACCTAGCACCAATAGAAAGAAGCTGACCATAGCTGAGGTGAAGGAGGGGATTTCTAGCTGAATACAATTACTTTCCATTTCACACACCTTTCTATCTCTTTTGTTCTTTAGATTTTCTTTTTTTCTTTTTTGGTTTTTGCAAGGCAATGAAGTTAAGTGACTTGCCCAAGGTCACACAACTAGGTAATTATTAAGTGTCTGAAATCTGATTTGAACTTAAGTACTCCTGCCTCCAGGACTGGTGCTCTATCCAGTGTGCCCCCTAGCTGTCTTGTTGTTTAGATTTTAAAGGATTTTTTCCTGTTTTTTGACTTCTGGTGATCTTTGTCTGAGTTTAATTATTTCAGCTATTCCCTGTGGAGCCCAACAGTGTGTGAGATGCTCCTATGAACATTATCATTAAACCTCGTTCCTGCCTACTGCAGGACACATGTAAAACTGGTGTGTTTTTGAACTGGGGATTAGAAAGCATCATAGAATTCTGGGTCTATTGTTTATTCAAATTGAGCGGTGTAAAATATTCCCATTAAAAACTGAAGTTCAAAAGTCCTACTATATAACATAGGTCAGGGAATGTCAAATGATTCACCACACAGACAGGCAGGTTTATTTTCAAATTATTATCCCTAAATAGCATTACCTAATGAAGTTTAAAATATGAGATTATATTTAACACAAAGGTACATCATGCCACACTTCAGAGGTCAAAAGTTATATATTTCACACCAAAGTGATGCTTCCTCTCTGCTCCACTTTATGTTATAAAGGTATATAGTGGTTCAGTATTAGCTTTTTGCATTCAAGAAGTTCATATGCAAAGCTACTTCCATTTAGAAGAGCAATGATTTCATTTAATAACCAAATGGGTTCATTGAATTTAAGAACCAATCTTGTATAAAACTACTGATGCAGACTTAATTCAATTGGGTATTACAAATTTGAAAAACATTAGCTAATCTTTGGGATGTGCAGTTTCTAATGAAAATTCTGAAATAACCATTCTAACCAAAATGTCAAAAATGTCAGTTTTCCTATCTTGGTTTTGGCTTAGCATCTGAAACTAAAGTTTTATTTTTGATGATAAGATCAAAACCTTTTCAATTTTTGGTATATATGATGCAGTGTTTTTTATTTTATTTTATTTCATTTTATTCCAAGACAAGATCATAACAAAACAGCAGTCTATTGATTATTTTTACAGTATTGGTTAGATCAGCAAACAGCCTATGAGATTGGTTTATCAGCACAAATATCTAGGGAGAGACACTGAAAATAGATGATAAACTAGACTGAACTGAACATAATTAAAAAGGAGGAAAAGAATGAGTTTGTTTTATTTTGGGAAATTGTGCCATGCTTTTAATGACCCTATCCTTGTTTTTGAAACAAAATGATATACTGTTAGTACCACTGTGCTTCCAATAAAGCTGTATGTTATGAATCAGGAAGGGCAGCCAAGTGGTGCAGTGGATAGAGTAATAGTCCTGAGTCAAGAAGACCTGATTTCAAATCTGGCCTTAGACACTTTATTAGCTATGTGACCTAGGTAAGTCACCAAACCCTGTTTGCCTCAGTTTCCTCATCTGTAAAATGATCTGGAGAAGGAAATGCAAATCACTCCAATCTCTTTGATAAAAATAAAAAAACAACAACAACCAAGTGGTGACACAAAGAGCCATACAAGACTGAAAAATGACTAAGCAATGAATTATGAAATGCTATTTATTTTCTTCCCCTTTCTCTCAATGGAAAGAAAAATAGAAAAACAAAACAAATCCTTGTTATAAATATGAATGATTAGGCAAAGAAAATCATATGTTTGGTCATTTCTGAAAATGTATATCTTATTTTGCATATTGAATTTATCACTTAACTCTCTGTCAAAATATAGATAGTATAAATCATTATCTATCCTCTGAAAATATATGTCATCCCATTGATCAGAGAATTTTAAGTCCTTCAGAGTTGTTTATACCATATTATTGATCTCACATAAATTGTTTTCCTTGTCTTTCTTGCTTCACTTTTCATTACTCTGTACAGTCTTTTCAGGCTTCTTTGAACACAAACCTTTCATTCTTTCTTATAACAACTTTTGGTATACATTCATATACTAAAATTTGATCAGCTGTTCCACAATTGAAGGGTATATCCTTAGTTTTCAGTTCTTTGCCCCCCATAAAAGAGCTGTTGTAAACATTTTTATTCACAAGAATTTTTCCTTAATCTCTTATCATGCAGTCAATGGTTATAGACAGTTTAGTGATTTCGAGGCATAATTCTGAATTGTTTCCCAGAATGATTTCACTAGTTCACAGATCCACCAATATCTGCACATCATTCTATTTGGTTTCCCACACATCTCTCCACAGTCTTCATTTTCCTTTTTTGTCAGATTTGCCAATTTGATGGGTATGATGTAGAACCTCAGAGTTATTTTAATTTGCCTTTCCTAGTTATTAGTGATTTGGAACATTTTTTTTTCAAATGATTATATATAACTTGGATTTCTTCCCTTGATAATTTAAAGGTGTTAGTGTTTAAAGCAAATTTATTGCAAGGAATATAAGGAATGAGTTCCCACATTCCCTTTTTCTGCAGTTTGAGTCAGAGCCTCTGCAAAAGAATCATGTCACTATCAATGAAATCCTAACATCATTATTATAATGTTGTTATGGATCATGGGGTAGTTTCAGTGCTGCTACTGATGTCAGCACTCTAATCAGTAGCTTCTACTTTGTTTTAGGTACTCCTGAACCTTTTCCAAAAATTTTCTGCAATTCCTGATTTGAGTTAGGGCTCTAGCAAATAACCTGGCAGTCTCTTCCCCCTGCTACAGGCTAAATTTCTTCTTTGTTAGCATCTCCCAGAATCTTCTCTTCTTTGTGGCTCTTGTCTTCTTCACTACCATTTTACCCAAAAGTCCTCCTGTATTCCCCATCATTCAGTCTCACACCAATCGTTACTCGGTCATTTTGGGGCCTATAGTTTGAATAAATAGCATTATCAGTGCTTCCTTCCTCTTTCTATCTGCTTGTCTCTCCTGCGTTTTGCAAAAAGAAAAGTGAAAACATTTGAAAAACTTCAAACTTCTCTGACTTCCATATTTTCTCCCAACTACTTATTGCAGATAATAGATCTGGTAGAAAATGTTAACAGAATTTTGTAAAGAGAGACGCAATTGTTACTTGTTTGTTTGTTTGTAGAGTATGACTCATTCTTTTTTGAGATTTTAAGTCTGAAGAAAGCTCACATTTATTTGTAGATTAAGGTTTGCAAAGTACTTTCCCATAGCAGTCCTGCCAGGTAAGGAGAATAGGTTTTGGGATTTTCATTTTACAGGTTGAAGAAACAGTCTCAGAGAACCAAGTGACAGATGGGAAGTGTCAGAAGCAGAGGCTGAATCTAATTCTCCTGACTATTTTGTGTTTCCTTTCTTTTTTCTACTATCAGAATGCTTTTCAGTCAAATGCCTCCACTGAACTAATCAATGAATTTATTAATTGTAATTAGAGAAGGATGTATAGTATTAAGCTTGAGGCTATTAAAAACCAGATAGTTTTAAAATACTCTTTTGATCAAAATTGTTCTCATTAACACTTTTTATTTTACAACAATTAAGACTATAAAATTAAGTAGTAGAGGATTGTCTTTCTATATGTTTATATACATATTTGTGTGCATTTTTTAGATATTTCTGTTTTAGCTAATGGTATTAAAATTATTTTATAGATATAATGGAGGATTACTGGAATTTCAGAAAAGCAAGCAAGAAATAAAAGACAATAATGAAAACTGGTATGCTATAGACCATAGAAAAGATGAAGATTTACCTGAAACATTTCCAGTAAGAAAAAATTTAATAATTCTAAGAGATCTACAATGCCACAATGCTTACAATGATTTTCGAAAAATGAAGTTGAAAAGAGCAAACATTATGCTGAATTCTGTCACAAATAATTATGTATCTAAGATGTGTGCTGTTTAAATAGACATGTAACTCAGATAAAGTTAAGGACCTTCTCCTAGTAACACAGGGCAGTCTATTAATGTATTGTATGAAGTAGGAGGGGAGTTTATGTATTAAAATTCCTAGTCACTAGGTACCAGTCACTAGAGTAAAATTTCAGTCAGTTCAATTGGTTTTCTTCAGAGATAGATGTTGATAACACTGAGTAACATCAGATTGGGTTTTTTTTTTTGAGCTTTAGTAATTTTTATTCACCTTGCTATGATAAAAGCTTTACTCTCACTATGGATCCTTTAACAAATACAGATCTTTTGAAGTAGAGCCCAATACCAGTCAATAAACTCATGCAGAAAGTGATTGCTGAGATATATGACAGAGAAATATTTTGCTTTCAACTCAGAAGAAAGCTGAGTAATAAGAAGGAAGAAGTAAAATACTTTTCAAGTGAAAAGAGTCAAAAGAAAGTGACTTTAGGATTAGGAGGAGGATGGAAAAAAAACAACTTTTGCTTGTTTAGCTATTTATAAAAGAATCAGGAAGGAAAAACCCAAAGACACTAATTTTGTAAGCAATAAATCTCTGAAATCCTTTTCAACTCTGAGATTTTGTGATTTGTAAAATTTAAGACTAGAAAATATTTCCTGGTCTTTACCTCCTACTTTTTCCTCCTTTCTTTCTCTTCCCTTTGTCCTCTCCTCCTCTTCTTTTTTCTTATTCCTTTTCTTGTACAATTTTTACTCCTTTTTCCTTTTCTTTACTTCCTGACTCTTCCTTACACTCTCCTCCTTTTTCTTAAAATAATTGACTTAATGAATGAAATTTTCTTGTTTTTTTTAACAGGATCTTCTTGATGAGTACATTAAAAAATATGAAAATCTCATAGAAAAGGGGACTATTTGTAGTTCTCTAGACTGTGAGCGGTCTTGTGAGGCTGATATTTTAAAGAAATCTAAATATAAGGTATCTTCATTTTCATAAAATTGGGAAAACTATTAAATTTTGAAATTAATTACAAAAGGCTGAAAAAGAATACAAATGTTTGTTAAAATATTACTTTAAAAAACTTCATTTTATAATAATTCAAATTTATTATCTATTATTTTTAGCAGTGAATTATTAATATATTCAATTTTATCAGTGAGAAAGCATATATGAAAAGAAACTTGAATAATCTCCCCCACCCCGAATAAACAAGATAGCTAATTATAAGGATCCAGGGACAGAAATCTCTGAGAAACTTGTAATTAAAGACCCACCAATCTTTACTGATTTGATGTGTATTTTTTCTTATGGTCCTTATATATCTCAGGTGATCTAGCCTAAGTAAATTTGAAGAGGCTTAGAGGTTGGTCACCACTTGGTAAAAATGTTTTGGCTGTAGCAAAACATAAAATCTCATTACTGAGGTATAAAGAAGTTGTTATCTGTAACAGTGAAACTCAGATAAAATGCAGAGGTTAACATATTGAAATTTTTTTTCCAACTCCAAACGAGGCTTTGAAAATACTAACCTATTAACAGTAAAGTAGGGAGGAAAGTTTAGTTTTTGTTTTATTATTTTTCACGTCCTGACAAATTGAAGCTTGAGTCTATCCTACCACGGTGCTCAAGATATGGACTGTCAAGGAAGCAATAGGAAGTGTAGCATTATGGATAGAAGAACGAATCCCGGGTCAAGAAGAGATTGGGTTCAAGTCTTGGCTCAAACTTATTTTTAACTCTGGAGAATTTACTTAAGTTCTCAGTCCTTCAGAAAACTCTAAGGCTTTAAGTGAGGGATAAAATGTTGATCTGTAATGGTGCAGGGAATTTCCATGCAAGGAGTTCCATTTACTTTTGAAAACATATTTCCTGATCAAAATCCAGTGAATGTGCTCTAAGAAATTCATGAAAAAATGAGTAACTTATAAAGTTATAAATAGGTTAGCTTACCATATATATAGTGTGTGTATATATATATATATTATTTATACATACATGCACATATGCATATATATGAAATTATAGAGCTAAATCACATTGCCAATCTGTTATCTGAAACCATAATGTTGAGTAGGTACAACTTCTCTCTTGCTCAGGACATGAAAAAAATTTTTTTTGAATAGATGCAGTAATTTTAAAAAGCCTAAAGCCATCTATTAAATGCTTAATGTTTCTCTGATTCTTGGCACAAACTAGTTTTTATGGCTGGATTATATCCAATTTTAGAATGGATTATTCATTTAATTATTTTATATCCATTCTTAAATATAAGAGAAAAGCTAACTAATTATTTATTATCGGTGAAAAGATCTTAGAATGCAGAACTAGAGAGAGAGAAAGCCTTCAAAAGCTCCTTTAATCTTTTTTCCTGATGACATTAATATAATGAGTTTATCAGATTAGGCAACCATCATCTAGGCAGGCAGAGTGAGCCAGATATTCTAAGAGATATACAACAGGAGAGAGAAAAGGAAAGACAGAAATATAGCAGCAATGAGCCTAGAGATGAAGGACTAGCTACTGAGTTCATTGACTTAGGAGGAGGCCTAAGTGAGCTAATCTGTAGGAGCAAGAGATATAGAACATGAGATTTCTAAAAAAAAAAGAGGTCTACTTTTCTTGAAGTCTGGCAAGATCTGGAATTTTCTAGTTAATTAGGCAGTTCAGTACCCTTCAAGCTCAATCCTTTATGTTAGCTAAAAGAGATGGAGGTACATATTTAAAATACAGTGTATATCTATTGATCCCTTGCTTTGGGAGTGGTGTCACATTAGGATAGTCAAGAAAGGTGCAACAGCTATTCCTTTAGCATCTTTGTATATTGATTATTTGTTTTCATATGTTAGGAGTCACCTGTGAAGATGTGTAATAAGATTTCATTCCCTGGTTTGTCTAGATAAATTAAATGATGATATATATATATATATATATATATATATATATATATATATATATATATTTATATATATCTCAGAGGTTTTTAATCTAAGGTCTGTGAACCAATTTTTTTCTTAAATCATGTTTTGATAACTATTTCAGTATAATTCTACATATTTTGTTTTCTGAATTTGGAAAATTATTCTGAGAATAGGTTTTTAGACTTCAGTAGACTACCACTGGGATCCATGACATAAAAAGGCTAAGGACTCCAGATTTAGAGAAAATTTACTCTTTCTTGATCTTGACAAAAACATTACTGTTTTATAAAATATATGGCAGATGCTCTTAGAGTAGGTTTTTGACTATTGAATTTAGTTCACTTAGGTGGAGTATCAGGCTAAGACCAAGGCTATGGTTTTCCAGATGAACCAGTTAACCCTTAGTATATATCCTCAGTATATGAGAAAGGTAGCAGGGAGAGAGAGAGAGAGTCAGAGACAAAGAGACAGAGAGAGTAGAGATAGACAGAGTGACAGAGTGACAGAGACAGAAAAAAAAAGAAGGGAGGGAGGGAGAGAGAGAGAGAGAGAGAGAGAGAGAGAGAGACAAAGAGACAGAAATGGAAAGAGAGGGAGGGAAGGAGAAAGAAAGGGGAAGAGAGTGATGAAAAAGGAAAAGAGAAAAACCACTAAACCACTTCAGGCCTAAAATAAACAAAACTTTGAAGTACATTCCTTTTCTATGGTAAATCACTGATATAATCTTTGTATAAGTTTGACATGTTAATATTTTTCCTGCTTTTTTTGTAGATAAGATAGTGTATATCAACTCATTTAGAGAGTTGTTGATAAATGACTTTCTTTTGTTCATACTAATTCATATAACATTTTATCCAAATGTATTTTTATATACTCTATGACTTCTAAAATTTTCTTAGAGCATTTTGTTACCCTATGCTTAGCAATACTTTTTTGGTTAATATTGGATTTGGTGCAAAAGTAATCTAGATTTGTCACCAATGGAAACATTTATATGCATGTTTAAAATTTTCTTATTGACATTTTTATTCTTTTGACTTGTTTTATTCTTTCTAGGGTTTTGTTCATCTTATTTGCAGCGAAAACTGCAGTATCTACTTCCATAAACTTTGTTGGGAAAAGCTCAAGAAAATAAACTATTCTGGAAAAAGTGATGAGGTATTGCATTTGGGTGTTATTATTAAAACTTGAATAAAGTTTACTTCTATTATATACTTCCTTGAACCATTTTGCAGTTGCTTTGCAGAGTGATTCAGTGACTTTATCTAGAATTTTAGAAACTTACAGTTTAAGAGATGGGATATGGTTTCTTTGCCAAATACATCAAGGGGCATACCAACAATAGAGTTTTTTGTCTTCAGATAAATACAAGGACAATAAAACTACATTAACATTCCCTATTAGGGTGGAGTACAGTGATAAATTCTGATTTAACATAGTCTTGAAAAGTAAATCCATAATCATATATTGAAAATCATATAACCCTGAAATTAGCTCTCTACCATTAGAATTAATTTAGAAGTCTAAAATCCAAGCCCATAGCAGTTATCCTCTTCAGTGAATTAATTATCATAATTTGGAACCTGTACTATTTGTGCTGTTCAATAAGAAGAAAAGTACATTCTAAACTGTGGAGAATTTCAGCAAAGTGCTTTGGATTTAGGGAACTTTTTTCTTTAAAAGTGCTTAACATATATCAGGGACAGAAGGGGAAGATATTTTCCGATTGGAGAATGGAAAGTCAAGAAAGTGAAAACAGGCTGACAAGAAACTTAGTTCAGAAAAAAAGTTTAGGGCACAACATTTTGATCTTTTCTTCTTTGCAGGAAATTACATTGATTTCTGAAATGTAAATTATGTAACAATCATTGAAGGATGTATCAATTAATCTACAAGTGCTTATTAAGTCCCAACTTTAGTCTCTAGATATGTGTTAGGTTCTGGAAATCTAGTGAAAAAGTGAAATGGTCCTTGCCCTCAGAGAGCTTACATTCTTCTGGAATGATACAACATATTCACAGATAGAAAGTAAATAAATAGGGGCAGCTAGGTGGCACAGTGGATAGAGCACCAGCCCTGAAGTCAACCTGGGTTCAAAATTTGACCTCAGACACTTAAAAAAAAATTACCTATCTGAGCAAGTCACTTAAGCCCATTGCCTTGCCAAAAAATAGAAAGTAAATAAATGTACAATGATTTTAGCAAGGTCACAATGAAAGGAATGAGGAAAGGTCTCATGGAGGAGATCATACCTGAGCTGAACCTTGAAGGCAACCTGGGACTAAAGGTGGAGGTGGAGGAGAGATAGCATTACAAAGCATTTCCTGGAAAGAGGTGATTTCTGTGATAGGAGAAAGAAGGAGATGAATCTGAGAGATTAGGGAGACATGCCAACTGATTGGAATTAGAATGAAGAGTCAAGGATGACTACAAATGCAAACTTGGGTGACTGAAAGAATGGTAGTTTCCTTGATAGAAATTTGGGAAGTTAGAAGGAGTGGATTATGGAGTGAGGGTGGAGAGAAGAGTACTTTGATATTCTCTCTCTCTCTCTCTCTCTCTCTCTCTCTCTCTCTCTCTCTCTCTCTCTTTATTTTTTGCAAGGCAGTGGGGTTAAGTGACTTGCCCAAGGCCACACAGCTAGGTAATTATTAAATGTTTGAAGCCGGATTTGAACTCAGGTACTCTTGACTCCAGGCTGGTGCTCTGTCCACTGCACCACCTAGCTGCCCCAAGAAAAGTACTTTAATATATGGAGTTGGAGACAACTATGAAGCTGAAGTGAAGGTTCCAGTGTGGCACTTTTTTGATGCAGAGCTGGTACTGTAGTTCAGGAGAATAAGAAGTGAACTGGATATGGACATATAGATAAATAGAGATATACATATGTATATATCTATATATGCATTAGACATGGTAAATTGATATCCTAAGATGAAGAATACAGAAAGAGAAGAGAATGTTGACTAGAGCCCTGAAATACACCTCTGCATGATAGGGTGAGGCATGGACATGTAGATGGAAGGAGACTGAGAGAGAAGAATCAGATGGGTGGGAAGAGAACCTTGAAGGATCAGTATCACAAAACCCAGGGAGGAGACAGTATCCAAAATGAGGGGATGGTCAATTGTATAACAAGTTTCAGAGAGATCAATAAGGATGATCTATCTATCTATCTATCTATCTATCTATCTATCTATCTATCTATCTATCTATTGCATACATAGACAGACATATACACATGTATACACATGCATATATGTATACCTATAAAGATACACGTGCACGATTGCATGTACATGTGTATACCTATGCATACATAACTGCCACATATGTAGGTAATCATATGGCTGTATGCATGCACACATGCTTATATATTATATATATATATACATGTGTATGTATATATGTACATAATTGTCACATATTTACTTCTCTCTATATATTTTCAACATATAAACAACTGACACATATCACATCTAGGACTTGAGCTAAAGACTGTTTATACCTACTGGTCAACTTTCTGATAATTGCCAAACATTCATTCTTCATTCTACAAATATTTATTATGCAATTACTATGTACAAGATACTATACTGAAGTGGTGAGGGTGGGCACAAAGATACATAAGATATGCTTACTCTCAAGGAATTTGTAGCCTAAATTTGCTTATCCTTTGAAATGTAGAGGCATTCATTGATTATTTTTTCATTTTCTTAAAAATATTTTTTAGAGTTTTAGTGAAAAACGATGTTTGAAAAAAGGATGTATAGGAAACATTATAAAGATGCAGAAATGTGAAGAACCTGTAAACTTTAATATTCTGGTGAGTATATAGAATCTTTCAACTTAGTTTTTTCTTTCAACTTTTGGCTGAAAAAGATATTGTCAGTGAAGAAAACAGAATTTTTTTAGAAAGATTTTATTTAGAGTTTTACAAATTTTCCCCCATTCTTGTTTCCCTCCCCCCTCCCCCCACAGAAGGCAGTCTGTTAGTCTTTACATTGTTTCCATGGTATATATTGAGCCCAGTTGAATGTGATGAGAGAGAAAACATATCCTTAAGGAAGAAATATAAAGTATAAGAGATAGCAAAATTACATAATAAGATAAAGGGTTTTTTTTTTCCCCTAAATTGAAGGTAATAGTCTGTTCTTTGTTCAAACTCCACAATTCTTTCTCTGGATACAGATGGTATTCTCCAACACAGATAGTCCCAAATTGTCCCTGATTGTTGCACTGATGGAATGAGCAAGTGCATCAAGGATGATCATCACCCTCGTGTTGTTCTTAGGTTGTACAATGTTTTTATGGTTCTGCTCATCTTGCTTAGCATCAGTTCATGCAAATCCTTCCAGGCTTCCCCAAATTCACATCCCTCCTGGAAGAAACCAGAATTTTAGCCACAATTCTATGGTTTGGTAATTAAATGGGAGATTTTAGAGGATCGTAAGACTTGGAGCTGAATAGAATCTTAGAGATCATCTAATGTGCATTTTCTGTGGAAAATGGAACTCAGAGGGATATGGTTTGTCTAAGTTCATACAAGATAGTTAAGAGGCACAGCTAGGATTGCAACCAAATTTTTTCAAGTAGATTAGGAAAGAAAAAATAGTGAGAAATCATTGGTTCTTTTCACTGTAATACATGTTCCTGTTTACTTGTTCCCTACCTCTGTTTGTTCCAAATTATACAGACTCAGTACTTTCATGGGACAAAGATACTATGAAGGGAAGTCATCTAATAACTCAATCTCTTTTTGACCTGGAAGTGTGCATCTGTAAGACCTTGTTGCAACTCTGCAAAGACTTACTTTGCTTTCTTTGGGTCTTTCAGAAGCATTTCATCATGTATGCCTTTCAGAAGTATTCCCATCTAGGGTAGCTAGGTGGTGCAGTGGATAGAGCCACAGCCCTAAAGTCAGGAAGACTTGGATTCACATCTGACCTCAAATTTTTGACACTTATTAGCTGTGGGACTCTGATTGCCTCACATTCAGGACTATCTCCAGTTATCCTGATTCATATCTGACCACTAGATCTAGCTGGCTCTGGAGCAGAAAGTGAGGCTGGGGACTTAGCACACCAAGCCCTCACTCAAATCCAAATGTACATTCCATGAATATAATCTTTAAGAATTCAGAGCCATTTCCATGATACAGTAAGACAACAGAAAAGGATTTGAAATAATAATAACATCAAGAATAGTGGTACTCTTCTTTTTGGAAGCCAGTTTGAGCATGTCTAGCTCAGTGCCTGTCTCCTATTAGGCAGGAAATAAATGCTTGTTGGTTGATTGATAAGGGCAATATACCCAGACTCTAAATAGAAACTTTACAATTTATCATGGATTAAACTAACAGAATTATGGCATTGCTTTAATCCCTTTACAGTTTTTTTCAGGTTATTGGGATGGAGAACAAGAAATTAGCATGAACTCAAGAAAAAGATAGTTTGTTCCTCATTTCTTTTCCATATCTCTGTTAGATTTCACAAACTCAAACAATGTGATTATTTATTTAGATTTGGAGGTCACTTTAGCATCTTCATTTTGCAAATGGCAAAACTAAGGACCAAAGATGTTAAATGGGTAGCCCAAGATGGCAAAGGTAGTATATAGCAACAGTAGAATAGGAACTCATATCTCAAACTCCAAATCAAATTGTTTCCTCTTACACCATTCTTCATGTACTATTTAAAATTTTAATATCCAAAGTATGTTACTTTTTTAGATGAACTCTCTTTAATTTTTTTTTAAATCAGTAAGGGTTCAGCCAGTTGATCCATTCATTTGACAACACATTTATTAAATACCTACTTTGTGGCAGCATTGTCCTAAGCTGAAGGGGTACAAACTCCTTGGTCTACCATTATATTTTATTATGGAATGTGAGGGAAGAGGGAGGAAAGCTTGTCGGGACATTTTTTGTCATTTGATTTTCTGGTCCTAGTTCAGCTGGTGAAATCATAGGAGGAGCAGGTAATAGAGACAACAAAGATATTTGTAGACTTTCTTATCTCCTTACAAATTATGAAGTTTTCTTTAATAGAATTACGGAGTTGGTCTGTTTCTGGTGACTTTAAAATTATGTTTGCCAGTTCTAAAAATGAATTGAGGCAGGACAGCTCTGAGGAAAGTAACCTCTGGCAATCTAGAGGAGAGTTATCCATTTAGGAAGAACCCAGTTCTTAAAGGGACTCTGATTTTCCCTTTATTCTTCATGAGAGGATGGAAGGGGAAATATCTTGTCCCTCTACTGCCTTCCAGGGGATTTATTCACCTAGTAGGGGATACAACAACTTGTAGAGAACAGGCACAGGGAGTCAAACAAGCAGCTGGGTCAACTCTGAGGAGTAACTCCTGGCATCACAGAAGCGAGCCAGCTAAGGAAGAAAAGACAATATGCTCCAGTGGTTGGGAAGTGAGCTACAAAGTGGACCAGGTCCAAGGAATCCACATGGGAGAGCAACCCAGCAGATACAGTGCATCCAGAAGACAGGACATCATTTTCTTGCAGTTTGTCTTCTCTTTCTTCTCTTTCCTTTCTCTGCTCTGTCTTTCCTGTCCTCTGTCTCTTCTTCCTTCCCCTCCTCTCCCCTTCCTTTCCCTCCCTTCCCTTCTTCCTCTTCTTCTCCTCCTTCTCCTTCTCCTTCTTCTCCTCTTTCTCACTCCTCAGGTGTACAAGTAAGAAAAAGAAAAAATGGAATTTGCCCTCTAAGAGATTGCAATCTATTGGCAGAAGACAAAGGGAAACTGAAAGGAAGAATGGCTGAAGATGGACCATTTACTGCAGTTTAATGAAAGATGATTAAGGACTGAATTAGAGTAGTGGTTGGGAGTTGGATGTGAGAAATGTGAAAGTAGAATCAATAAGACTTAGTGATAGGGGCGGCTAGGTGGCGCAGTGGATAAAGCACCAGCCTTGGAGTCAGGAGTACCTGGGTTCAAATCTGGTCTCAGACACTTAATAATTACCTAGCTGTGTGGCCTTGGGCAAGCCACTTAACCCCATCTGCCTTGCAAAAAAAACCTAAAAAAAAAGACTTAGTGATTAACTTATGGCTCTGGGGAATGATGAAGAGTGAAGAGTTAAAGATAATACTGTCAATCTGCATTAGGAGAACTGGAAGGATAGTGATGTCAGCAGCAGAAATAAGAAAATTAGGAAGAAGAGAGTAGGAATTATTTCTGCCTTGGATGTGTTGAGCTTAAAAGCCTGGAAGATATCTGGTAGGAAATGTTTACTAGGTGACATGGAATTTTAGCTCAGGAAAAGGAATAAGGCTAGCTATATAGAGATTAGATATTTATTTATGGGTTTTCACCCTTTCATTTGATATTCTTTTTTTCAGTTCTTACACTTTCTTCATATACAAAAGCCAAAAAACAATAGGAGAAAGTTTTTTAAGGTACATTATTATTTATTTTATTTTTTTTTTGTCCTTTCTTGGTAGTTTGACATTTCGAAAAAGGATAAATATACACAAAGGTAAGCACTCACAATCCCCTGAATTTTTGTAACTATTTGTAGTTTGAATTTACATTTTGGTTAATTTTTTTCTTTACTTTGTCCTTTCCGTAATTAGAGCTCTGGAAAGCTTACAAGGGATTCTTTTTATGAGAGATTTAAAATTAATTTCCCACTTATGTAATATTAAAATACTTTAGGAAGGGAAAATTATTAGAGATGGTTTTTCCTTAAAAATCTTAAAAATAGAAGAGGAGAGCTTTTCCCAGAATTAGATTAGGTTTCCTTATTCAAGTTTATAGGGTGTAGGATTTAGAATCAGAAGAAATCATCCAGTCTAACCCTCTCATTTTACAAACTAAAACCAGAGATAGGAAGTGATTTATTTTAATTGTTTAGAGAATAAGTATCTGACTAGAATTCACACCCAGCACTTTTAATTCCAGTGCTCATGTGAGCTTCCTGCTATGCTTCATGCTTTGACCTAGATTAGAATGCTCTGATACTAAAGCTTTCTTTGAGCTCTCAAAACCCACTCAAATACTGAGCATGACTATAGTAATAGTCACAGTTCTCTGAAGTGTCCTGAGAAGGAAAACTGATGGGAAAGAAGGGAAGGTAACCATGGGAGAGGAAAAACAACCCTTGGTTATGAAATTATCTTCCCTCCCAGAGATTGCTTACAGAGTAGTCAGCACACATTTATATAAACATTGTGTAAAAGTTAGAGTCTTGCTTTCAGGAAGCTTGTATTTTGTTGATATAGTCTGCTGTATATTCCATTATATTTAGAGCAAATATTTATGCAGAAAAATAAATGTACTCTATATTACAAAGTAGTTTCCAAATAATTTTGGGAAAGTGGAGAGGGCATTTTTAATGGTATAGATCCTGTAGGTGGTGGCACATGAGCTTAGATGATCTCAATTATGCAAAACATACAAGAGCCAGGTAGTTTAGTAGATAGAGTCCTGGACCTTAAGTCAGGAAGATCTGAGTCCAAATTCTACCTCCAATAATTCCTAAGTTCTGTTCGCTTTGAGAATGAAGGATAAACTACCACAACAGCAAGTTATTTAACATTCATCTATCTCAATTTATCTGCAAAGTGGTAATAATAATAATAACACCTGGTTGTTGTGAGAATAAAATGAGTTAATATATGCAAAGTGCTTTGTAAACCTTAAGTGGTAGTTGAGTGGGAAAAAATATTTGTTGAAGAAAATTTGCATTATCATAATAATATATAAATATATACTACATTTTAATAATATCTTAAATATATAATATTTTAATTTTAAAATTTTACATGCATGCATGTAAAGTGACATAAAACCTATCATTGATGATTCCCAATATTACATAAAAATCAATTGAAAGAAACAGTATAGAGGAAAGAGCACTTTAGTGGTGCTGGGCAGGTTGATATAAGAGCATGGTCCAAGAGTGCTATTAATTTGGAAATGCACATTTTATCTCCATAGTGGAACCTGTAGTTTACCTCCCAATCTCCCAGGGCACATTTTCCTTAATTGCTTCCCTCTACTAAGGGCAGGTTGGGCCCTTCTCTGAAGTTTATAAATTGAGAGTTGTTTAGAGCCCTGGGAGATTAAGTTACTTACTTAGGGTCACACAGCCAGTAATTGTCAAAAACAGGACTTGATTTGCGGCCTTTCTGGCTTTCTAGTACACCACACTGCCTCTCAAAGACCAAGAAATTTCTGCTTTTTTGCAGTGATTTAGCATGAGAATAGTGTCTCAAAGAAATAGTTTTATAGTACTGTTTAACCATAGACATAACATAGTGTATTCTAGTGAGAGATTTTTTTTTCATTTACAAAACATCATCAATGCAGAATTGAAGTAGCTCAAAGGAAATGTGAAATGCTCAGATTTAGAGAATTCACCCTAAATGTACACATGAACTATTTGTGCTCAACTTGTAGGGTATTTGAGCTCATATTGGTCTGATCAGCTGCAGTCAGACACACTATAGCTTATCTGTAATATAGTGGTGTAATTTTGGCTCTTTTCTATTAACAAGGACCAATAGGCCTTTAAGAAATCCCTTAGATGGACTTTAAGGTCTCTGGCATTACTGACTGTAATAAAAAATTGAAGTTTCCTCTGTGAGTAGATGGGAGCAGGTAAGTTTAATTTCTGACGCTGCTCTGGCCTTGGAATGAAGAGTAGTAGAGACAAATTCTAAAATCTGATGTTTCTTTTGCATTGCCCATTCCATTGCAGGGAGGAACTTTGGGAATTTTTTTGCCTACAGCAAATTAAATGAGTTTCTTTTCTACTTGCAGTTGTTTTAAAAAGTTCAAGACTCTACCAGTCACTGAGGCTACGAACATACAGAAGTTAAATTTAAAAGGAAAAGGTTTCATTTTATTTTTTATCTTTTTTTTTTCCTGGAAAGTTGTCCTATGTTTGTGTTACATGTAGATAAAGCAAAAGTATTGATTTAGTAAATCTGTTATAATATATAATCCCCAAAGGTGAAATAAATAAAATTCCATCTTGTAATAGAGCACAGATTTTGAAATTTCACGTAAAACAAGTTAACAGACAAAAATCTTTATTGATTTCTCATGCCTCAGCAGTTAATATTATTTTCATTGCTTTCCTTTGAAAAGACCTCTAAAGCAAGGAGTAGCAAAAGAGCTGTCTCCTTGGATTACTTACTCTATGGCATCTCTACTAAGGAAGCTAATTTTCAATTTATTTACTATGGGGGTGCAGCTCTCTACCAGGATGATCTATATAGAAAGTTATCAATTTGGTTTACATTTCTGGGTTCTGTAACACTCCTTATAATCATTTTTGATTATTAATTTGGTCAAGTTTTCAAATTAGCAAAGGGCACATCTTTGTTTAATTTATGCAATGATTTAGTTCCCAGAGGTTACTACTCAATGAAACAAAACCCTGGCTGGATGGCTGAAAGGTTTGTGTGTTGTATATTGTATGGAGTAGGTGGTGCATATATAGATACTGTGTACCAAGTCAAACATCATATAAATAGTAGCTATCATTATGATGGTGATGATGATGATGTTGATGATGATGTGATCACTGGTGCATGAATTACCATGTTGCTTTAATTATATGGCAGCTAGTCAGCATCATTTATTGAATAGCTTCTGTGAACAAAGCACTGTACTTAATTTTGTTTGGATGATACAAGTTCTGAAGGGTCATGGAGACCTTTTTAAAAGGCTTTGATACTTTATTTTTTTATGTCTCACTTGATTTTATTTTATTTATTTCTTGGTAATTTTTTTGTAATTACTTGAAAAGATAGTTTATCAACTTTCATTTTTTTAAGATTTTTGAGTTCCATGTTTTTCTTCCTCCCTTCCTTACCTCCCTATTCTGGCATTTCAGCAAATAATCTTATATAGGTTATATGTGGACAATCATGTTAAATGTTTTTCCATATTAGTCATATTATGAAATAAGAATCAGCACAAAAGGGAAAAAACCATGATAAAGAAAAAAGAAAAAAAGATCATTTTATTTTTTAAATTTTTTTATTATTTTTAAGGCAACGGGGTTAAGTGACTTGCCCGAGGTCATACAGCTAGATAATTATTAAGTGTCTGAGGCAAAACTTGAACTTGGGTCCTCCTGACTCCAGGGTCATTGCTCTATCCTCTGTACCACCTAGCTGCCCTAAAAAGCTAATTTTAAAAAGTGAAAATAATATACTTAATTCTTTCCCTGGAAATGGATGGCATTTTCCATTACAATGTTTTTGGAATTGTCTTTGATGACTGTATTGTTGAGGAGTTAAGTCTATCATAATTGATCATTATACAACTGTGCATAATTCTCCTGGTTCTGCTCATTTCATTCAGCATCAGTTCATGGAAGTCTTTCCAGGTTTTTCTGAAATATGCCTGCTTATGGACCAAGCAGTGTTACTGCTGCATTAAAAGGTATAAAGAGTTTTGTTGCCCAGAATAGTTGGATCATTTCACAACTCAGTTGTATATTAGTGTCCCAGTTTTCCCACATCCCCTCCAATATCTATCATTTCTCTTTTCTGTCATCTTACCCAATCTGAGAGATGTGAGGTGGTACCTTGGAGTTGTTTTAATTTTCATTTCTCTAATCAATAATTAGTTAGAGCATTTTTTCATATGATAGAAGAGAGCTTTAATTTCTCCATCTGAAAACCGTCTGTTCAAATCCTTTAACTATTTGATTTTTGTATTCTTATAAATTTGATTTAGTTCTCTATATAGCTTAGAAATGAATCCTTTCTCAGAAACACTAGCTATGAAAATTGTTTCCCAGTTTTCTGAATTCCTTCTAATCTTGGTTTGCTTGGTTTTGTTTATTCAAAACTTTTAAAATTTAATGTAGTCAAAATTATCCATTTTGCAATTTATAATGCTCTCTATCTCTTGTTTGGTCATAAACTCCTCCCTCCCGCCATAGATCTGGCAGATAGATGATTCCTTATTTTCCTGACTGGCTTATGGCATCACCCTTTTTGTCTAAAGCCTGCATGTCACCAATTTGGCCTTATCTTGGTGTAGGGTGTGAGACATTGGTCTATGCTTAGTTTTTGCCCTACTATTTTTTGGTTTTTCCCAGCAGTTTTTTGTGAAATAGTTATTTCTTATCGCAGAAGATAGTGTCTTTGGGTTTATCAAACAATAGATTACTATAGTCATTTACTACTGTTTCCTTTGTTCCTATTCTATTCCACTAATACACTTCTCTATTTCTTTGCCACTACCAGTAATTTTAATGACTGATGCTTTAGAATAAAATTTTAGATCTGGTACAGCTAGGCTACCTACATTTGAGGTATTTTTTTTTCAATAATTCCCTTGATAGTCTTGAACTTTTGTTCTTCCAGATAAATTTTGTTGCTATTTTTTTCTAGTGCTATAAAATAATTTTTTGGTATTTTTGGTCATACTAAATTTGACTTGTATGACATTGAATATGTAAATTAATTTTGGTAGAATTGTCATTTTTATTATATTATTTTGCCTACCCATGAGGAATTGATATTTTCCAGTTGTTTATATCTGACTTTATTCATATCAAAACTGTTTTGGTATTGTGTTCATGCAATTCCTGGGTGTGTCTTGTCAGATAGACTCTTAATTTTATGTTGTTTATAATGGCTTTAAATGAATATCTCTTTCTGTCTCTTGCTGCTGGGCTTTGTTGGTAATAAGAAAAGCTGCTGATTTATGTGGGTTTATTTTATATCCTGCAACTTTGCTAAAGTTGTTAATGGTTTCTTGTATTTTTTTTTCACTGAAAATCTCTAGGATTCTCTAAGTATACCTTCATATCATCTTCAAAGAGTGAAAGTTTGGTTTCTTTCTTGCCTGTTCTAATTCCTTTAATTTTTTTTCTTCTCTTATTGCTAAAGTTAACATTTCTAATTACAAAATTGAATAATAATTTTAAGAGCAGGTATCCTTGTTTTTTTACCTCTATCTTACTGAAAATGCTTCTAGTTTATCACCATTACATATAATTCTTGCTGGTGGTTTTAAATAGATACTAATCATTTTGAGAAAACTTCATTTATTCCTATGCTCTTAAGGATTTTTAAGACTATAGTTGTTGTATTTTGTTAAAAGATTTTCAGCATCTATTGAGATAATCATATCATTTCTCTTAGTTTTGTTATTGAAATGGTCAATTATGTTTATTGATTATTTTTCTAATATTGAAATATCCCTGCATTCCTGGTGTAAATCCCCCTTGGTCATAGTACATTATTCAATAATAAATTGCTATAATCTCCTTGCCAATGTTTTTATTTACATTTTTCATTAATGTTCATTTAGGGAAATTAGTCTATAATTTCCTTTCTCTGTTTTGGCTCTTCCTGGTTTAGCTATCAGAACCATATTTGTGACATAAAAGGAATTTGGTAGAACTTCTTTGCCTATTTTTTCAAATAGTTTGTATAGAATTGGAAATAATTTTTCTTTAAATGTTTGGAAGAATTCACTTGTAAATCCATCTGGCTCTAGAGATTTGTCTTAGGGAGTTCATTGATGGCTTGTTCAATTTCTTTTTCTGAAGTGGAGTTATTTTATTTCCCTTCCAATAATCTGGGTAATTTGCATTTTTGAATATATTCATCTATTTTACTTAGATTGTCAGATTTATTGACATATAGTTGATCAAAGTAGCTCTAAATTATTTCTTTAATTTCTTCTTCATTAGTGATGAATTCACCTTTTTCAATTTTGATACTAGCAATTTGGTTTTCTTATTTCTTTTTGAAAATCAAATTAACTAAAGGTTTGCTGTTTTATTTTTTATAAAATGAACTCTTATGTTTAATTATTAGTTCAATAATTTTCTTTTTTCAATTTTTTTTTGGCAAGGGAATGGGATTAAGTGTCTTGCCCAAGGTCACACAGCTCAAAAGTATCGAGTATCTGAGGTCAGATTTGAACTCAGCTTCTCCTGACTCCAGAGCCAATGCTTTATTCACTGCACCACTTAGCTGTCCCTTTCTTTCAATTTTATTAAGCTCTCTTTTGATTTCTAGAATTTCTAATTCATTATTTATAAAGGATTTAAAATTTGTTCTTTTTTTTTTAACATTTTGAGTTACATGCCTAATTCATTGATTTCCTCTTTTTCTATTTTATTCATGTAAGCATTTGGAGATATTTCCTTGCTGCATTCCACAAGTTTTCAAAAATTGTCTCATTATTGATATTGTCTTAAATGAAATTATTGATTGTTTCTATGATTGTTATTTGACCCACTCATTCTTTAAAATTAGGTTATTTTCCCAATTAATTTTGAATCTATCTTTCCATGGCTCTTTATTACACATAATTTTTATTGCTTTATGATCTGTAAAGAATGCATTTTATGTTTCTCCCTTTTTGCATTTGATTGGGAGGTCATTAATGCCCTAATAGACTGTCAGTTGTTGTGCAGAAAACAGTATATTCCTTTCTAACTCCTTTCAGTTTTCTCCAGAACTCTATCATATCTTATTTTCTAAAATTCTATTCACCTTCTTAATTTCTTTCTTCTTGTTTTGTGTTTAAATATATCTGATTCTGAGAGAGAGGTTGAGGTCCCTCACTAGTATAGTTTTGCTGTTTCTGTCTTCCTGTAACTTGTTTAGCTTCTCCTCTTAGAATCTGAATGCTATCCCACTTGGTGCATATACATTTAGTATTAATATTACTTCATTGTCTATGATACCTTTTAGCAAGATGTATTTCATTTTTTATTTTTTTAACTAGGTATTTTTGCATTTGCTTTGTCTGAGATTAGTTCTTCTACCACTGCTTTTTTTTAACTTCAGTTAAAGCATAATATATTTTGCTCCAGTCTTTTACCTTTACTCTGTGCATATCTCTGCTTCAAATGTGTCTTGTATTCACCATACTATATTATTCTGTTTTTTAATCTACTCTGCTATTTGCTTCCATTTTATAGGAGCATTCATCCCATTCACAGTATTTCCCTCTATCCTACTTTTTACCTGTTTTTCTCTCCTTTTTTCTCTCTCCTTTCATCTTTTACCTCCTCACCAGTTTTGCTTCTAAACACCACCTCATTATCTTCCCTGCCTTCTTTCAATCTCCCCTCCCCCTTTTCTCTCCCCTTTCTCCTCCTACTTCTACCTTCCCTTCTATCAGATCTTCCTTTCCTTTTCCTTTTCCCTTTCTCCTCCTAATTTCCTATAGGATAAGACAATTGCCTAAACCCAACCTAATGTAAATGCTATTTCCTCTTTGTGCCAAATCTTACTAGAAAAGATTCAAGCAATTCTCACCCCCTCCCTTTTTTCTCCTTTGAAGTAATAAGTCCCTTGCACCTCTTCATGTGTTATAAATTACTTTTGTCTTTCTTCTCCCTTTCCTCTTTTCCTAGTTCAGTTTTGTTTATCATCACACCAAAATCAAATTTTTCTTATACCCTCTAAGTCAGAGGCAGGGAATCTCTGGTCCATGGGCTGTATTGGTCTGGTGTTGTTAAGGCAGCCATAGGCAGGATTCAAAATCCAATTAATTTAGTAGCTTTTTTTAAAGTGAATTAATTAAATGCTTCATCAAATAGAGTCCGTGAATGATGTTATAAATATCCCTGGAAGGAAAAAAGTTCCCCATTCCTGGTCTGAGTATACTCCTTCTAATAGTTCTCAAGAGATAGAAGTATCATCTTCCTGAGTAGGGATAAAAACAGTTTAATCTTATTGAATAACATTTCTTCTCTCTTTACCTTTTGATGCATCACTTTAATCTCATATTTGAAGATTGAATTTTCAGTTTAGTTCTGGTCTTTTCATCAGAAAAGTTTGAAAGTCACCTATTTTGTTGAATGTCCATCTTTTCCACTGGAAGAGTATAGTATGCTCAGTTTTGCTGGGTAGTTGATTATTGGTTGAAATCCTAACTCCTTTGCCTTCCAGAATATCATATTCTATGCCCTCAGATCCTTTAATATTTAATTTTCTTAGTCCTGTGTAATCCTATGACTCCTTGATATTTGAATTTTTTCTTTTTGATTGCCTGTAATATTTTCTCCTTGACTTCATAATTCTGGAATTTGGTTACATGCTTTAGAGTTTTTCTTTTTGTGATCACTTTCAGGAAGGGATCAGTGGTTCTTTCAATGACTGTTTTTACCCTCCGGTTCTAGGATATCAGGGCAATTTTCCTTCATAATTTCTTAAAATGATATTGTCTAGGCTCTTCTTTTGATCATGGCCTTCAGTTGGTTTAATAATTCTCAAATAATCTCTCTTGGTCACTTGTTTTCCCTTGAGGTATTTTATACTTTCTTCTTCTTTTTTTTCCAGTTTCTTGATTTTGTTTGTCGGATTCTTGATGTCTCATAGAATCATTATCTTCTATTTGCTCAATTCTAATTTTTAAGTAATTACTTTCTTCAGTTAGCTTTTGTATCCCCTTTTCAATTTGGGCAATTCTATTTTTAAAGGATTTATTTTATTTTTCTATTTGGCCAATTGTATTTTTTAAAGAATTGGTTTTTATTTTCCATTTCTCCAATTGTGTTTTTTAAGGAGTTGTTTCCTTCAGTAAATTTTTGTGCTTTCTTTCTTTTCCCATTTTTTTCTTTTAGCTCTTTAACTTGATTTTTAAAATGCTTTTGAAGTTTTTCCAAGAGGACTTTTGACACCAATTGATATTCCCCTCTGGGACTACACCAGTAGACTTTTTTTTTTCCAATGTCTTCTGAGATGGTATTTGATCTTTCTTGTTGCCATAGTATTTTTAAATGGTTAAGGAATTTCTTTTTGTTTTCTACTCATTTTTTAGTTTAGTTTGAGGTTTTAAAAATTAAGCTGTATTTTCTGGGACGAAGGGGGCATCATCCTAAGCTTTTTTTTGCTGGGGCCAATGACCTGCTCACTGACTTTCTGAGCTCAGGAGTAATGGCTAGCTCATTACACTGTGACTCCTGGGCTTAGTCACACCTGGGCCTGCTGATCCGGGATTGAGGAGCCTAGTTGCTAATCTTTGCTGTGTCTAAAAAGCCTCCATCTGACTTTCCTATCCCTTTTCTGCCCTGAGCTGTGTCTCATCTGAGGGAGAGAAAGTTTTCCTGAATCCTTCCAAGATATCTTAAGCTGGAAAATTGCTCCACTCTCACTTTTTAGTGGTTCTGTTGCTCTATAATCCATTTAGAGAATGGATAAACATTTCTGAGAGTTAAGGTTGACTCCCTGGCTATTCTCTGTCATCTTCAGGATTTTTCCCTTTACATAAGGTTACATTCCCTCTCCCCCTGCTAGAAATCAGAATCCTTTAGCACCTTTTCATGTTGTGCAATTCCTGGTCCATGTTTTCACAGAAATTTGCTATTTATATTTTGTGCAAATCTTTCTCTTATTTACCATTTCCAGGATTTCAGGTGCTGTATTTTGGGTATTCTTGATGCCTAACCGCTTCATTTCCTTTTCTGACCACGCCTAACTTCAGTGGTGTTGTATATATTTATGTGTACTATGTGAGGGCAGGTGGTTGTTGGTAGCTTTCTCTAATCTGTTTATGTGCAATATGTGACTCTTTATTTATATTGATTATAATTATATACAGTTGAGAAGTTTAGAAATAGTAATGACCAATGTCTTCCTAATCATCCTTTTTTTCTCCCAGTAAAAATAGTTTATAATCTTTTAACTTTTCAGGAATTTTGTGTTCTTAGAGATAAATTTTTAATTGATCCTTGAATTCTTTTTTTTCAATGTCACCTCTGTGTAGATTTCTTCTATGTGTATTTGATCAGGTTTAACAGACTTTCCTCAACTTCATCTTTGCCAATGCCATTTCTACTTCTTTATTACTATACATTGGATGCCGAAGGGAAAGGGCTAAAGAGTCAATTACATTATCATTGCTAATGAGAATCACTGAAATACAAACTTGCAGTACATTCCATTTTGAATAATTTGTTATGAGAGCATAGATTTAGAACTGGAAATGATCACTGAGTCCAACCTTTAATTTTATAGATGAAGAAATTGAGGCCAAGGGAGGTTAAATGACTTGCCTAGGATTATAACTAGTAGATGTTTTATGTAGAATTTGGACTCAAGTCTTCAAATCTAAAGCTGTATCCACATTCAGTCATGAAGTACTTACCATGTGTTAGGTGTAAGGTTACACCTATCAAGATATTTCAGTTTTATTTATAAATCTTGGAATAATTTGGGCTAGCTGGATTTCATTCCAAGTTCTCATCAAGTTTTCTTATCTCTTCAACTACTTTTTTCTCCCCCTCCTCCACTGTTTTGAGAGATGATTTTGCTCATAATTTTCTATCATCTTCTCTAGTGCTTTGAAAATGATAATGGGTCGTTAATGGTAGAAAGGTCACATGATTTGAAGTTACCAGCCTTAGGTTTAACTCTTATTGTGCTATAAGATTGTCATGGAACTTTGAACTATTTTTTAAATTTCTCCAGTCCACTTTTTCAAATCTGTGAAATGTAATTGTCAAGGTAGATGATATCTAACCAATTGCAGTTTTAACATTATATCTATTGGATTCTCAGTCATTTTTGTTTTGGCAACTCTTTTTGATTGTGTTTTTGCAATTTATTTTTCATTCCATAATGTCAGGATTAGTTCATTTCTCCTTTGAACTATTCAACATACACAACTTTAAAATATTTTTCTTTCTTTAGAATTAAAAAAAAATTTTTGGAATGAACCAAAACTTAACTACCTCCTTCTCCTCCCTTCAACAAAAAAGAAAGTAAAACAAAGTCCTTGAAACAAACATGCATAGACAAGCAAAACAAATTGCCACTTTGGCTATACAATACACACAAGGGGAAACTACGTAGGGGCTGTGGACAGAGTACCAAGTCAATCTTCCTGACAAATCTAGTTACTTATTAGCTGTGTGACCCTGGGCAAGTCACTGAACCCTATTTGTCTCAGTTTCCTCATCTGTAAAATGAGTTGGAAAAGGAAATGACAATCCATTCCAATAACTTTGCCAAGAAAATACCAAATAGGGTCACGAAGAGTCAGATACAACTGAAACTACTGAGTAGCAATACACATAAACAGCACATACACACATATGCATATATGGATATGGTCAAAGTGCAGATTTGTTTTTCTTGACTAAACTATATATATATATATGTCATGTATATATAATATATATTATATATCTATATCTATGATATATGTATATATGTGTCATCTGTACTCTTGAGACCCCTTCTCTGTCAGGAAATGGTAACATGTTTCATCATGAGTTTTGGCAGCATTTTGCAATGGATTTACTTTTTTTTAGAAATTCTATTTTTCTGTTTCTAAAACCAATGTCTTCACTTTTATCCATTCTCTATATTTATGAATTGGCTACTTGTTGAAATAAATAGTATTTCCATCACAGTCACATACCACAACTTGTTTAATCATTCCCCAATTGATGGGCATCCTCTTAATTTCTAATTCTTTTCCTATTACAAAAAAGATCTGATTTTATATGTACATGTAAAAATACATATATTTTGTATAATTCTTTTGGAATATAGACCTAGAAGTGAGGGGTCAAAGAGTACGTACCATTTTATAGCCTTTTGGGCATAGTTCAAATTGTTCTTCAGAATGCTTGGACCTCAAAACTACCATTAATTAGTGCACTTATTTTCATATTCCCTTTCTAGTATTTGTCATTTATGGTAGGTGTGAGGTGGTATGATAGAGTTGTTTTAATTTATTTTTCTCTAATGAATAATGATTTAGAGATTTTTTTTCACATGATTCAGAAGTAGACTTCTGAAAGCTACCTGTTCATATTCTTTGATCATTTATCAGTTGGGGGATCATTCTTATTTTTGTAAATTTGAGATATCTATATATATCTATATATATCTATATATATATATACATATATTTTTTTGAGAAATGGGGATTTTACCAGAGAAACTTTCTATAAGTTTTTTTGATATTACTTGTTGTCTTAAAGCAAAATTTAGTTTCCTTGATTTTTTTTTAATTAGGTTGTTTTTGCTTTTACTTTACCTGAGAATGGTTTGTTTTTTTATTTCTGCTGAAGCATAATAAATTGTTCCAGTCCATAATTTGAATTGGGTGTGTATATGTGTCTTTCTATTTCAAGTGTGTGTCTCTTGTAAATAATAGTTTCTCATCCATTCTGATAGCTGCTTCCATTTTCTGGGTGAATTCATCCCATTCATATTTCCGAGATATGATCAATAACTAATGTATTTTCTTCCATTCTATTTTCTTCTATTTCTTCTTTTCTCTCTTTTTATCCTATCTCCTTTTAGAAGTCTGTTTTGCTTTTGGTCTAAATATCCAAAGTACAGGTTGTATGGTTTGCAGGAGGAGATGTAAAGTCTGCTTTCAGACAAAATAAGGTAAAAGTTCACTTATTAGAGCCCAGAATCCCTGGAGTCCTTTAATGGAAAAAATAAAAGACATCAAAAAAAGGATTCTCCCTCTCTCCCTCCCAAAATATTTTATAACCCAATTCCAGAGCATCTAGGTCAAAAAGAAAATGAATCACTTGGGCAGAAAGAAACAATAAAACAATTCTAATATCATTGAGTCTCAGTCAGGATCATAAAAGATTTAATGGCTTTCAAGTTAACCAAGTAGAGGGTTTGTATATTTCAGAAGGCAAAAAAAGCTAGGTTTACAACCAACTTAAAAATATATACTGCATACTTTTCTTTTTTGGTTAGACAATGGAGTTATGTGACTTGCCTAAGGTCACACATTGTGTGCCCCCTACATACTTTTTCTTTTTTTTCTTTTTTTTTTAAAAACAGTTGTTAAACATTTACCATTACACCCCTGGAGACTTTTTCTTGGTTTTCTAATTCTTCAGAATTTGACTTCCGTTTGTGAACAGGTTAAATTAAAATTAAATTAAATTAAAAAATTAAAATTAAAAATTTAATTTTAAATTAAATTAAAATTAAAAATTAAAAAATTGTTCTTAACTTTCTTTTAGTATTTTTAGTAATTTTTAGTATTTCATTAAATATTTCCCAATTATACATAAAAAGAATAAACATTCATTTCAAAAAAATGTTGAAAAAAAATTCTCTCCTTCCCACCCCTTAAGAAAGCTATCAATTATACTGTAGACCCAGGCGGCACAGGGGATAGAGGGCCAGCCTTGGAGTTAGGAGGACCCGAGTTCAAATCCAGTTCACCCACCTGTCACAGCATCATCTGCCTGATGTTATGACCTCCTTCCAAAAGGAAGGACAAACATCATCATTATCTTTTCCATGTTGCCACGAAAAAAAAGAAAAAAGCATGCCCCACAATCTCTGGACAGAGTTTTCCACCAGTTCTCCCAGTAGGTAGGTAGATACCATTGTTAAAACTTTATTTTAATGCATTAAGTTTCCATTGTAACTGTTTATTTTAAGCATTTAAAAGCAAAATTTTGGGGTGTCCACCGGCTTGCCCAGGTTTGGTGGTGGAGGGAGCAGAGGGAAGAATCCCGTTTTAGCGGGATCTCTGCAGGCAGAGTCCGTGCCTTGCGCCTGCGCACTTGAAAAACCCTGAGGAACACCTGCCACTTAACCCCTTGACCAATCAGGGACGCTATGGCGAGTAAGCCCCTCCCTGGAGGGGGGCGCTGTGAACTCTCTCAGCCAATGGCCGGGGAGTACTTCCTCTCAGCCAGGCCCTCCTTGGCCTTCAGGAGTGACCAGGTTTGGGTCTTCGTGGCCCTTCTTTGGCGCTCCCCCCCTGAGTTCTAATCTTTTCCTCCGAATTCATCAAAAAGAAATATATTTTCTTTGTTAGTTCTTGACCCACCTCAGAGGCTGTGGCAAGTATTTTCAGGGATCTTAAAATGAGGGGGTTGGGGGGGGCTGAATGACAGTAAGGTGAGGGATAGCCCCTCCCCCCATAGAGCCCACTCTCTCTTGCTGCTCATTGTGGGAGCTGAACCTCCTCTCTCTGGTCCCTTCTCCCCCCCCCCCCCCCCCCCCCAGAGACAAATCACAGCTTGATCTCTTCATTATGGCCAAGTGATCTTTTGAATGTGTCTGGGCTGGTACCCAACCCCCAAACCCCCAACCCACCAACCCAAGGAGACACCAGCCTGCAAGCCAACAGCTTGCACCTTGGTTCCCCATGTCTTTAGGCATTATGTCATATGGCGCAGTCAAAAGTCCTGCTTCTCTTTGCTAATTATGTTTCTATGGTTTTGATATTTATTTCTAAGGAGATCCCCCTGGACAAAAGTGGAGTGAATAGAAAGAAGCTCCGTTTTCTGTAATCAATTGCAGAATGGAGCAGATGTGGAAATCTTTGGTGGTTTTTCTCAGTACTAATTTTATCACAGCCAGGTGTTTTTCATTGATAAATTTCTGAACTTTTCTTTTTATACTGTAGGAGTGACTGTGAAAACAGGACCAAATTCTCAAAGTAAGTGTATCATTCATTCATTTATTCATTGAACAAACATACTTAGTGCTTATTATTTGACAGGTGCAATGATTCGTACTAGGGAAGATGGAAAGATAAATATGATACAGTCTCTACCCTAAAGGATATTACAATAATATGGTGTGACTCATAATTAGCCTTTTAATTATCACTGATAATTAGAGCAACAAGAATTTGAATGTCTATCATTATATTATATGGGAGGCAATGGGATTAAGTGACTTGTTGGTCACACAACTAGTACCTGAAGCAGGACTTGAATTGAGGTCCTCCAAGGCCAGTACTCTATTCATTGTACTATCTAGCTGCCCCGGTGCCTATTATTTTTTTATTTACTTTTTTGTTTTTGCAAGGCAAATGGGGTTAAGTGGCTTGCCCAAGGCCACACAACTAGATAATTACTAAGTGTCTGAGGTCGGATTTGAACTCAGGTACTCCTGACTCCAAGGCCAGTGCTCTATCCACTGCGCCACCTGGCCACCCCCATTTGGGGTTTTCTTGACAAAGATACTGGAGTGGTTTGCCATTTCCTTCTTCATCTCATTTTACAGATGAGGAAAGCAAGGCAAACAGGGTTAAATGACTTGCCCAAGGTCATACTGTGTCTGAGGCTAGATTTGAATATCTACTCTAGATCAATCTCCCCATTAGCCATAAAATAAAATATAAGCTCTATAAGGCCCAGTGGGTAGAGCACTGACCTTGGAGTCAGAACTTGAGTGCAAACCCAACCCCAGACACTTTACTAGCAGTGTGACCTTGGGCAAGTCATTTAACCCAGATTGCCTAAAATCGAGGGCCATCTCCAGTCATCCTCATTTATATCTGGCCACTGAACCCAGATGACTCCGGAGGAGAAAGTGAGGCTGGTGACTGAGCACAGCACCCCCCCCCCCCCCCACCCCTCACTTAAATCTAGTTCATGTGCTTATGGCATCACCTTCCCTGATGTCATGGTTCTCTTCAATAGTGAAGGACTTTTCCAACTCATCCTCAGTGCCTGGAATGCACTTATTTCTACTTTGAAAATCCTTTCTTCTTTCAAGACTCAGTTCAGATGCTCCCTTTCTTCAATCTCCTTTCCCTTTATTTCTTAGCTATCTATATTCCTGTCTCAATTTTCCTCAAAATATATATTATGTACATATTCCTCTCTCCATTCTCCCTAGCAGTAAGCTTTTTAAGGTTAGGGATTGTTTTGTTTATGTCCTTGCATCCCCATTCTATAACAGAATGATTGCTTTGTATATTTGTTGTGATTCATTTCAATTTAATTATCATTTATTAAGCACCTACTTACTCTTTGACAGGCTCTGCTTTAGAGTATACAAAAGCACTTTTGTTGTATTTTATGATCATGTTGTGAAAGAGGCAGAGTATATTTTATGATGTCCATTTTAAAGGGGAGAGGGCAAGGTTCAATAAAGTTAAATAACTTTTCCAGGGTTCTCTATCTAAGTGATAAAGGTGATGCTAAAACCCATGTCTTCTAATTTTTCGTGCATTGTTTTTTATACTCTTATAATATTGACAATTAACCTAAGTCATCTGTGTCCAGATTTTGAGTTCTTTGACTCTGATGTTTAGGTTATAACCCAGAAGAGATTTTTCAGAATGAGATGCTAGAACAGGATGCATCTCCAATAGACTCTATTAAAGATATGAAATCAGACCCAGAAGAACTGCCAGCAGAAACTCTTAAAGATGAAAACTCTGCACTCAGGGGATCTGCGATGAAAACTTTTAAAGATGTCCAGGAGGTATAAGTTCTTATTAATCATAGAAATATGGAATTAGACAAGCCTTAGGTCAATTAATCTGCCATTCTGTCACCATATACCCAAAGCATTCCTAAGGGAGCCTGCCTTTGACAGGAAGAGGAAAAAGATACTAGAAGGATTCCCTTTCCACTACCTCTGAATTCTCTGCTCTGTGTCAACCCTAAATTCCCACTCATTATTTGAAGTTAGAAAGGAGAAAGGGAAAGAGAAGAATAGAAGAGGAGAAATGGGCAAGAAGGGCTAGGTAAGAGAGATGCTTCTTCCTGGTTTGTTCTCAGTCACCAGCAGGAGAAGGCTGAAAGAGTAATCAGAGGCTTAATTTCTTTTTTATTTTCTTTTCCCCAACTTGAGAACACCCTTTATGTTTGGCAAGTGCTGCTGTAAGTTTTTAAATTGACCTTGAAAATATTTGTTAAATCCAAATATTTTTCTCAAAGGGCCTTTCTTATTTGTTGTACATGTAAGTGTTGATGTCCAGGTGATGAGATAAAACAAATGGAGCCTTAGTGTGTGTGTGTGTGTGTGTGTGTGTGTGTGTGTGTGTGTGTGTGTATGTATGTATGTATATATATATATATGCATATATATATATATATATAGATAGATAGATAGATAGTAGTACCCTTTTGTTTTCTTCATTGTGTTCTTTAGAACAGGTGAAATTTTGTGACTCCCAAAATAAGTGCTATAACTCTCACACAATCTAGAAAAGAAAGTTATAATAGAACATTAGAAAAGTAAAAGTTATAATTATTTGATTTCATTTTTAAAGCCTAATATGTGAGATAGTTAAAATTCTTTATACATGAAATATTTTCTGTGGTTTTATGTTTGCTGTGGTGAATTGTTTATAATGACATGTCCATTACAGAGTGCTCAAGTTAACAATAAATCAAAGAAGAAGAAAAAGAATAAGACTAAGAAGGTAAGAGCAGTACAAGCCATATTACCTATGCTGTCTGGGAAATGCTGTATAAAGAAATTGTAAGCATGGATGATTCCTAACAAAGATATGATTTATTGAGTGTTTTATATAGGTCAAGATCTTGATGGTTCTTTCAAGTGGTGAAATTTTAATCCCCTTGGCTTGATGATACAAGGTTAAAATAAAGAATTATTTACCAAATCAGATTTGTGAAGTTAAAGGCATTCTGTAAAGATAATGATTAGTCTTCAGAAAACCAGACATTGGCTCTTATTTTTATCAAGTGATATCATAAAGCCAAGAGAATTTGAAACAGCTTATTTATTTGTTTGTTTGTTTGTTTGTTTATTTTATTTTTTTATATTTTTCAAGGCAATGGGGTTAAGTGGCTAGGTAATTATTAAGTGTCTGAGGTTGTACTGGGCCACCGAGCTGCCCCCTATTTTTTCTATATTTATACTGAACTCTTGAATGTGATGCATCCAATTCAATCTTTGAATTTAAAATTAATGCAGGTTGAGAGGTAACTAAAAGAACTTAAGAGGTCTTGTATATATTTATTGGTAGTGTTGGCACTGAATTTTTTGGTTATGTCCAACTTTTTCATGAATAAGGCTTCATAGTGTCTAGATTAAAGTCATTTGGAAAGTTTTATCTAGAGACAGTTAAAAATCCTAATGCCTTAAAAATGTTTATGAAGTCTTAGTATAATTGCATTAGCACCATCTTTTGTTTTCTCCTCAGGTGATTGGTCACCTTGAAAACCTTTAGAAAATCCTGTTTTTCTTTTTTTCTTTCTTATCTGTGGGAAAGGAAAAAATAATATTCCTTCATCCTGCCTTCCCAAGTATACCTGTTCTCTAAAGAGCCATATTCATTTTAGGGCCCAGGGTTGTTTTTTTTTTTGGTGAGATAATGGGGTTAAGTGACTTGTGCAAGGTCACCCAGCTTCAGTAAGTATTGATTGTCCGAAGTCAAATTTGAACTCAGGTCTCCCGATTCCAGGGCTGGCCACTGTTGCTACCTAGCTGCTCCATCACCGAGATTTGATTTTGGAACCCGGAGTTAGACGTGGATTTTTTGTACTCTCGGGCATGGTGCAGTCAATTGTGACTCAAGGTCATTGTGATGAAAGAACCATCCTTTCCTGGCTGGTTGTTTAAGAAGGAAGCCGAAGGCCAGGGCGAGGGCCAGGGCCAGGGATAGGTCCAGGGCGAGGGCCAGGGCCAGGGATAGGTCCAGGGCGAGGGCCAGGGCCAGGGCCAGGGCCAGGGCGAGGGCCAGGGATAGGTCCAGGGCGAGGACGAGGGCCAGGGCCAGGGCCAGGGCCAGGGCCAGGGCACCTGTCGCCCAGCACTCCGGCCATGCTGAATGAAACCCCGTCAGAATAGCCCCGAGCGCTAACAGAGACTGAGAGAAAGTGGAGCGGCCTCGCCCGGCGGTGAGTGGCAGAAGGGGCGCCCAGGCCGGAGCCGCCAGGACCGGAGCCGCCCCGGCCGGAGCCGCCGCCGCCGCCAGACAGGGCGCTGGAGCTCTGAGCGAAGCCCCGGCCATGCGCAGGGCCTTGCGGTGCTGCGGGAAGAGCGCCCCGGAGGCCCGGCCGGCCGCGCCGGGGCCCAGCCCCCCGGGGCCCAGCCCCCCGGGACCCAGCCGCCATGAAGAAGCTTAGCCCGAGGGCCTTGCGGGACTCTTTTACGTGGAGTAAGAAGAGTAAGGGAGGGGATGGCCCTGGCAGAGAGGCGGGCACGCCGGGCGGCCGCTGCGGACGGGAGGACGCGGAAAGAGAGAAGAGCCGCAGTGGCGGGAGCTTCGTGGGCGCCTTGCAAGGGCGGCAGGAGGCCGGGGACGGACCCCGGGCCAGGCCCCGGGCCGCCAGCCCCTCCGCAGCCCCGGGAGCGTGCCGAGCCCCAAGAGCTCACCCGCCGCTGAGGGCGGCCTGCCGCGGCCCGGGCCGCCCTTACAGCGCTCCTCCGCCGCCCGTCCGGTCCCCGAGCCCAGAGGAGACCTGTAACAAAGCAGAAGTAAGAGCCCAGGCCTGCCCTGAAAGACATTCCAAACGATTTCCATGATTTGCGGTCGTGGCAGTGTGTTCCAAAAACAAAACAGTACATTAAAGAGTACAGTAACCCAAAACGGAGACCTGAATCTTCCCATTAATAAACATGTAGTGATCGAACAGTACTGGGGACTGATTAAAGGCAGGGAGGAGGAAGGAGGAGAACTGGCAAATGTGCCCAGTGGGTCGGATGGCCCTTGCGTTTTTAAGTTTGAGCTTTCCTCCCATGGTCAAATAATTCACGCTAGAATTAACATTCACATGGTCGTTTTAGCTTTTATGGGCAATCATGTAGAATGGCCAGCTTCTCAAGTTGAGCCACTTAAAACTTGGATCAGGAACCTTGAAAATAAAACCCTCCAGCTGGCTAAATCTTCCATCTTCCCTGTTAGACTGACGCAGTTTGGGCAGATAGGTACATTACAGTGTCGTTTTGCTGTAGGTCAATACACCAGAATAGACTTGATTTAAAAAAACAACCTTTGCCAGACTAAAGGAAGGATTGTTTATAAGAAAAACGCCAGTAAAAGCTTATGGATGGGGGCGGCTAGGTGGCATAGTGGACAAAGCACCGGCCCTGGAGTCAGGAGTACCTGGGTTCAAGTCCGGTCTCAGACACTTAATAATTACCTAGCTGTGTGGCCTTGGGCAAGCCACTTAACATCGTTTGCCTTGCAAAAACCTAAAAGAAAAAAAGCTTATGGGAATCTTTAATTATGGAAAGAAGAAAAAGATTAAGATACAGTTTAAAAACTTTCGTTTCTATCTGAATCTTTTGCTGCCATAATTCAGTTTTTAAATGTAAAAAGAGTAGTACATTGTTATGTTTGGGGATGGGAAGTATTGGCAAGGCATTTTGAAGTTTATTTTTTGCTTTTTAAAGAAAAAATCCTGGAAGTTTCTAGAATTGCAAAATCTTTCATCATTTTGCAGAATAATTACTATGTGAATTATCAGATTACACTTCAGTTTCTCCCTAAATCTTTTGATGCTATCCACTATGATTTTTATGCATTAAAAGCACATTTCAGTGTGTTAAACTTGATACTCATTCATCTCTTCAATAAGACCCATTTTCAAAAAATAATCTTCAAGAAACTTGTTTTAAAAATGAAAATTGATATCAATATCATTTTATGCTTTTAAAAAATACTCTAATTTGGAATGTACAAAATTATATATAACCAGGTAAATGGAACATAGACTACAGCATATCTTTGAAAATCAATTTTTTTGTTAATTATCTCTTTGAGTTACTTTTCAATTTCAAGAAGTTAAATACTTCATTGCTTCCATTTTCATTTTATGGTTTGCTTGACTTCCAAAAAATGACATTCCTTCTAAAGTCTTGGAAGACATGTACTCACTATATAAGATGCAATACTTGTTCTTAAACATAGGCACAAATTGGCATAACATAAATTTCACCATGAAAGTAGATCTATTAATTGAAGAAATATATCAGAATAATAGATCACATAGGAGGTTCTTTTGCCAACATCTATTATTATGTTATTTATATTGCCTTCTGGCAAAAATGTTTTGTATGTGATTGATATTTAGAGCTTGGTACAAATTTTTCCTATTAATTAGGTTGTATTTCAACTCTAAAACAGATTAAAAAGTTTAAAATATACCATTTTGTATTTGAAATCAGGATGATATTTTTTCACTTGAGTGTGGAAAAGTGCTTGATGTACATGAAGTTTCATTAGGTGATAAATTTTGGGAAGTATGGAGTGTATATATTTTGCAAGAGTACTGAGAATCCTAATGCCTCCCATTTCTACTGAACACTATTGAAAGTACTTGAAGATTTCTTAAAAACCAAACCACAATCAAAAAAAATGTTCTCATTCTGTGTGGTTAAATATTCTCAAAAGTTTGGAAGGCAACTCTTTAGGAAATGACAGAATGAAAAATAATTTTTAAATCTAGAGTTTATGAAACCAGACATTTAGATGAACTATCTTGCTCTTAAAGAAAGCAATGTGCCAAAAGTTTAAATTATTGCAATATGTTGAATAACATAAATTGCATATTAAACATAATTGCTGAGCCAGTATTACTGTAAAACAAGATGGAAATTACTAAAGTTCTAAATTGAGATTGAATATGCAATGTCTAAATATGCAATCTCAAATTTTGGAGGTGTCACAAAAGTCTAAATATTTTTTTAAGATCACTGCTTTCAAAAATGCCAATTTAAAAAATATTGCATATTTCATAATTTTCATAAGAGATATTATTTTATGATTGATTCAGAAGGATAAATATTATTTTAATCCTAACTGCATTTCAAAGAATGTGAATTATGAATATGATAATGGCATCACACTGCCAGCAATAGTTAGTATTACTGAATACTAATAATGAACAGTCTTCTGATCCAGGAATAGCTTTTAGATTCTAAACTAAAATTATTGTTAGGGTAGTAATCACAAATTTGATTTCTTTTAATACATAAAGAATGTTTTTATAAACATCCTTTTTATTAATAATTATAGCATAGTAAATGTGTAATTGCTGCTACTGCAAAGTATTTTAAACTTTATGCCCACAAATCATGAAAAAGATTTTGTGTTAGGTGTACATGCTGGATTAAAGAAATTTTATAGTTGTGATGGAGTGCCATGAAATTAATACTTGCCATCAGGTTGCTATAGTTTTCACTTTTCTGTCTGTATGTTTCAAACTAGGTGTGTGCCATTTGTACTTGAGCACACCACAGAATGAGATTTTTTCAAATCCACTGATTTTATTTTCTTACATATTTTTGGAAAATAATTGTATAAAACCTTATGTATTTGCTTCTAGATACAATGCAAAGACAACAATTTCCCCAAACAACAAAAAAAATTGAAGCCAATTTTAAAATAAAATAGTTGCTTTTATTGAGTTAAACTGTAAATTATAAGTAAAATTGTTAAACTAATTTGGCTAAAATTTTTTTCAATTGCTGTTATACTTTTTGTATCATTATTTAGTGTATCAAAACTATTTCATAATTCCTTTAAAATTAGTTAATTCTAAATCCTTGGATTAAGATTTTTCTTTTGGAAAGTTTCTTTCTACTAAAGCAGATAGACTATCGATAGATTACAGTCAAACTGATGATCCTACTTGGACATATCCCACTTGCACATTTTTTGCACATGTCATTTTACCTTCAAAAAGCAGACCTAAGATGCAGTGCTATTAAATAGTTTCCTATGGGGTCACTATTTATTCTATTATCTAGAAAAATACAGATTACACCTAATGTCATTGATCATACAGACCAAGATATTCATACTGCGGGATTACATGCAATAAAAAAAGAATTTAAACCTATAAATGCTCCCAAAAAAACAACTTTTAAAAAAGTTCGTTCAGAATTTTAGGGTTTCCATTTTTAAGAGATGCTATGAAGATTGCTATTTTTAGAAGCATGATGGTTCACTTTGATAAAGGATCAAATTGGAAAATGAATAAAATTTATTCTTGCCTAGAAATCAATTGTTACATGCCTATACATTTCTAAATGGAGGAAATATATATCAAAAATACTTATAAATGTTTATTATGACTGCTTTATGCAGAGACATTTCAGTTATTTTTGTTCTTTGATTCCACTTGAATTCACTGTGAGTCCTCAGATCAAAACCCTCTTCACTGACTTCCACTCTAGTTATTTTGAATCTTCATAATAGGATGACTGACTTTCTTTTCTATCTGCAGTCCTTGTGTACAATCCTTAGCACATAGTAGGTGTTTATTCCTTTATTCAGTTATTACAAGTGTAGGGTAATGTTTCATACCCATTCTCTGAGAGCAGTGTAGGCAGTTTTGAAAAGCTAAATCTTAACATGTACCCTACTTGTTATAAACAGAACAATTAGACTGTTCTTCGGAATTAATTCTCATGTGTAAGGTAAAGAGTTTAAAAACAAAACAAAACACTCCAGATCAACCTCTCAAGTTTTATATGTAGATAGACCATTATTTGATGCAGACATAGTTGAAGATCTTCTGCTAATTCTTTGTGCTCTTTTTCAGAATAAAGAGATGAATAAAGAGCATGGGTAAGTGTCAGCTTCTTCATTGTTTTTAAATGTATGTGAAGAATGCCAGCCAATGTCCCACAGCTGTGGAGATTGGAAGTATTTTCACTAAGGGCAGAGGAGAGAGTGGCTCAGTCTTTGTAACTCTTCTGTTTTTATAACCTTTTCACTAAGGCTAGAAAGAGGATAGATTATCATTATTGTAGAAGAATGGAATTGCTAACACTTTTCTTTGTATCCACTAAAGAACTGTCTAATCCAGATTGCTTACATTCAAGTACTAACTTTGGTTCAGAATCCAGTTCAGAATAATTCACTTCTACCCAGTGAGAACTTAGTGATCAGCTACCTCTGGGACTACCACTAGAGTAGAAGTCGAGGGCAGGAACAAGATATGACTTTTGTCTTTGAGAGTGAATCCTTGTCATAAAATATAGTAGCCAATTCTCAATATCACTCCTAAGTGCTTTTTTTCTGCATATCTATCCCCTTTGCAATAGAGAGAACTTTATTCCCATAGTTGACAAAAGAATTTTTGTTTTAGCTGGAAAGGTAGGTATGATGTAGAGAATAGAGCATTGAACTAGAAACCAAGAAATCTGAATTCTAGTCCTAGTTTCACCCCTTGTTAGGTAGCCTCAAGTAAGTTGTATAATATCCCTGAGCCTTAGTTTCTCCATCCATAAAAATAAATAAATGGTCTACATCCTTCATGGGGTAATTGTGAGAATTAAATTTTAAAAATGGTGTGAAATTGCTATAAAATTATAGAAATGTAAAATATTATTATTTGGATTCTATTATTATTAATATTAATTATTGAGGGATAATTTTTAATATGAAGAAATCCTGATAATGTAATTATCTAAAAATTATCATTTCCATATCTTCCCATTAGAAATATTACACCTAGACTTTAGTATGTGTGTGTGTGTGTGTGTGTGTGTGTGTGTATTGCATAATTATATACAGTTATATACTGCATAGTTAACATTAATAGTAGTGACTTACTTTTGACTTTGGTGGAAATTTTGTAAGCTGAAGGTTTGTAATTTTTGAGTAGTAGTGTGTTCACCACTGAGCAATTTGGTGAATAGAGAGTCAAATGACTCATCTTCACAAGGGGTATTGATTCTTATAGAAAATGAAAAATACTAGTTTAGACTTGGTGGCAAAGTTTTATTCAGGTTTTGTCTATACAACTGGACAAATGTCTGACAAGTTTAAATGTAATCATTCACTTGGTTATTTTGCCTTATTTAATACCCAATAATGAGCTTTACTGAATTTGTTGTTGAATTTTCTGAAATGTCTACAGAATGTTCTTTTGTACATGCTTTAGAAATGTCAAATGAAAAAGTTGGTAAGCATAATTAAAAAATTATTAAATAATCTACAAGTAATTAGCATGACTATATTAGGACTTAGTTGCCTAAGTACCTAAAAAAGAGAAGACTTAGGAGAGAACATGATTACTGTCTTCAAATATTTGAAGCATTGTAATGTTCTATGGAAGAGGAATCAGACTTAATTTTGCTTGGTCCTGGAAGTTTTGTACTATTCTGTACCTCTTCTTCAGTTTAATCAGTCTCTCAGTCACAGAGATGGAAATCCCTTGGGTCACGTCTCATAACCTTGTATCCCTAGAAAGGCAGATTTTTGCTCACTATAAGGGGATTCTGCCTAATAATTAAAGTTGTCCAAAATAGAATAACTCTCTTTTGAAGGATTGAGTTCTTTGGGTTTGGAAATCAAGATTGGACTCTTTAAAAATTAGTATTTTATTTTTTCCAATTACATATAAACACAATTTTAAATATTCATTTTTTAAATAAAATTTTGAGTACAGATTTTCTCCCTCTCTTCTTTCCTCTTCTCTACCTAAGATGGTAAGCAATTACATATGTATAGTCATGTAAAACATAATAAGATTGTTATAGAGAAGAATGTATCTTTTGAGGATTAGATTTTTAGCATGACTGAGACTGGTTTCCGCTCTTGAGACTGGGTTTGTACATGTTGTCAGAAATAACTTTTCTTTCTGCTCATTAGCAGGATCAGATCAATTAATAGCAGGGGAACACCCATATTGTAGAATTTTTAAAAAGAAGCAAACTACAGAATCTCATAGAGGAATAAGAGAACATGACTCTGAAGGACATTGAAGGAAAAGTAATAAAGCATTTAGCTTGAAATATTAGGTTTGTAGGGATTTTTTTCCATTAATGTTGAATTGGGAATTCTGTTTGGTTTGTTACTATTGTTAAAGTCATATTTCATTGGTCTCTCAATGATTTCTGTCACTGGAATTTTGGATGCTACCAAGATTTTTTTAATGTCTTATTAAAGAAGACCCATTTTCATTAGCTGTTTGTAATTCTCTGTAATGTTAACTTGGAACTTAATAGTGAAATTTTAGTGATGCAGTTTTTATTTTTCCATTTTTTTATTCTAAGGGATAATCTTGAAATTAATCATTTAAAAAATTCATGAATAATTCCTAGTGAAGTTAGCTTTAAATTTAAATGTAAGCAAAAACCTAATTTTGATTGCTAATAGAGACTCAACCAAATTCTTAGTAATTCCTTTTAAAGTAACACTAGAATGCAGTGTGATATAGTGTGAAGACCACTGAGATTAATAATTAGAAATTGTGCTTTCAAGTCTTGTCTCTTTGGCTAACTAGGTGGCCCGAGAACATTAGCCCAGTTACTTTCCCTCCCTTCTTGTCTTACTGTCTTTGTACCTTCTCTTCTACCCTTTCTTCCTTCCCTTTTCCCCACCATTTCTCCTCTTTTGCTTCCCTTTTTCTTTCCCCCTTTTCCTTCCCCTCTCCCTCCCTTTCCCCTTTTTTCTTCTTTGCCTCATTTCATTTATCCATCTATAATTTCATAAGTATTTATTAAATATTAAGTTCTGAGGAACAGATGAAGTGGAATTAAAACAATGCCTAATTTTATTGAAGCATGTAGCAAAATCATTCAGCAAGCATGTATGAAGTGCCTCTTCTGTGACAAGAGAGCCTCACCATGCTTAGGGAGCTCATGGCCCAATGGGGAAGACCAAGGTAATTAGATACAAAGAAGAGAGATCTTGAGCGAACTGAAGAGAATCAACAATAGGGAAGGCACTAGCATTAAGGAGAATTGGGAAAAACTTTTTGTAGGTCAAATTTAGTCAGAAATTGAAGGGTACTAGGCAGCCATGGGGTACAGTCAGGGAAACTGCATGGCATTGGGAGAGGCCAGTATCACTGGATTGCAGAGGATGTGAGACAGAGTATAAGGGATAAGAAGACTGGGAAGGTAGGAGAGAACTGGAGCTGAAATGTTCAGACCTGCAGTTGAGGAAGCTTAGTGTGACTTCTAAATTGGAGAATGGATTGGAATGGGGAGAGACTTAAGGTAGCTCCCTACCAACAAAAAGGTTAATGCAGTAGTCCAAAAACCTGGACTCGGATGGAGGCTGTACTAGTGCTGTTATTAAGGCAGAAATGACAGAACTTGTTGACTGATTGGATATGGGGGAATAAAAGAGTGAAAAGTCAAGGATGACACTTAGGTTTTGAGCCTAGGTGACTGGGAAGGTCCTCTCCACAATAATAGGAAGTTAGTAAGAGGTGGGCACTTGGGGGAAAGATAAAAAGTTTGGCTTGACATATTATGTTTAAGATGTCTATGGGACATCCAGTTAGAGATATCCAAAGAACTGTTGGAAATATGTGATTGAAAGTCAGGAGAGAGGTTTTATTTGAGAATCATTAACAGAGATGATAACTAACTCTGGGAACTGGAAGGAATCACCAAGTGAAGTAGTATAGAAGGAGTAGAAAAGAAGGCCCAGGACAGAGAACTGGGGGTCACTCACTTTTAGCAGCAGGTATGTGTTGAAGATAAAGCAAAGGAGACTGAGAAGTATTGGTCAGCTCAATGAGAAGCAAACTAGGCTGGAGTAGTGTCACAGACACCTAGAGAGAAAAAAGTACTAAGGAGGAGATGATGATTGACTGCCAAAGACTGCAGAGAGGTCCAAAAGGATAAGGATTGAGAATGTAGCAAGGGTGTTAGTTGCCAAATTTGATATCTGAGGGAGAAGTAAGTGACCAGGGCATCAAGGAAGTTTTCATGAAGAAAGTGTCATTTGAGATGGACTTTAAAGAAAGTGGAGGAATTCAGCTATTAAGAAGAAAGAGGGAGAACATTCCAGGTACTGGGAATAGTTTGAACAGAAGCACAGAAACAGAAAAGAACTGTGTCATGGGGCAGAAATTAGTCCAGTTGGACAGATATGTATAATGTATAATAGAGAGGAACTGATAAAAGTTATCCTGGAAAAGTTGGGTGATTTTGAATTGTAGAGGTTTAAATAACAGACAAAGAAATTTGGATTTTACTTGGTAGGTAGTAGGGAACAAATGCAAAGAGATTTTTTTCTTTTTAGTATTTTCTCTTGGTATGAGATCTTGTCATAACCTTTATTGAGCTGCCATGTTTGAGGTTCTGTTTTGGGTTCAGTTAAAAGAAAGCTGTTTGGAGAAGGATGGTAGATGACAATCACAAGGATGGGGAGTCAGTGCTAGAAGCTCATTGCATGTACTTAAAAAGAGTACTTATTCATGGTGGAGGATGGATAATCTTGGAGCAGAAATGGGGAATGAAGAATATGTATGGACACTTTTCTTCCTGACCTTATGAGTTGAATCAGGAATGAAATGTGACTTCCAGTTGAAAGGATTGAAAGAGATAAATTGTACTCAGGGAAGAGTCAGGTTTCTGTTAAAGTGAGGGGCAGTAGGAAGAATGATTAAAAGTTCAAGGATGTAAGGGTGTTTGTTGAAGAGTGAAGTGGGGATTCAAAGGCTATAGTGCAAGGTCTTATAGATGAAACTGGGCTGGAATGCTTCTGGAGAAGTGGAAAGTTAATTAGGAATGTAGATTTGGGAGGAATTAGTAGAGGAAGATCTCTGGAGATTTAAGGTGGTGAGAGTGTATTACAATACAAGGATTAGGGAACCACTGCATTAAGAGATAAAGTTTGTACTATGTTTAGAATTTGGGATATTGAGGTTTTAGAATGTGCCTATAGGAAAGCTTTGCCTCAAGTTGGTTTTCTGAACATTTTTCATAATGGCTGAACCATTATATGTACTGGTGTGCCAATCTTCCCCAGCCCCTATTCTATCTCTTAGAGATATCATACAGTACAATGAGCAGGACTGTTTGGATGAAAATTATTCATGTAATTTAAAGAAAATCACCTTGCATTATTTCTCCATAGTCCAAATGTCCCCAGAAAAGAAGACCAGGCAGAAAAAATTAAAGAATTAAATTCACAGCCAAGTAATGAACCTGAGGGAAAAAACCCATGTCATCTCCAGTGTGATGCTGCAGCTGACAGAGAGTCCAATAACCCAGCTCGGTCAGATACTTCAAACTTTCCAGATCAGGTAAGATGGACTGGGCCAGTGCTGTCTGTTTGTGTAAGAACATGGCTCTACCTCTGTCCTTGTGAAAGAAAGTTTTTAAAAAATATCAACAATAGTCAGCTTAACTACTTCAAATCAAGAAGACAACCCCCCAGGGCATTACATAGTTTTTAAAATCCCCTTACTATATTTTGAATGCCAGGAGATTTCATCCTTTTGACTTACAGATGTTTATTTTGAGTTGTCTAGTCACATGTATTCTAATAAAGGTTCAGAATTTCTCCTAGATGATAACATAGGGGTTCACAGGCAGAGGGTTACAATTTTTAAACCTAGCCTGGGGTAATGTAGGCCAGTTCAATTCAACAGGTAGTTATTTTTATGGCACATAAATGCCTTCCTCATTGAAACCTCCAATCTTCATCTCCCCCCAACTCCCCCAACTCTGGGAAACATTTAGCTCAGATAACCTAGACTGTATTTGTCAATAAAAGAGACTAGGAACAATCTTCTGGACTTTAGAAACAAATCCTCCTTTTTCCAAATGGTTGTACATTACTTTAGGAAGAAGCAATTAGAAATTAATTGTTAAAAAAAGTTTCTGCTGTTAAACTTCCCATTAAAAGGAAAAACAGGTTGGATCCCAGTGGTACAAATATTATTAAAAGGAAGGGATCTGTAAAAAGAGATCATTTTTCCAATTTGTATGGCGTATTTTTAATCTGTTTAAGACAACATGTAGTATTGTGTGGAAAGGTGACATAAATCATGCTAGACATAGAGTCAGAGGATTTAGTTCTCCAGTTGGCTCCTTACAGCTGCCTGTATGACTTAAGAAAGTCATTTATATCAGGGCCTCAGTTTCTTCATTCCTAAAATGAAGGGGATTCTGAGGTCCTTATCCTTGCTTGGCAACTGTCTCAGCTTTTAATGAAATTTCTTAAATTGTGTATGGTTTGCACTTCAGCAGATAGGAAGATTTATGTTAACAAATGTCTTAATTAAGCAGAGTAGATGATAATATTAATAAATAACTGTAAGCATTTTTTCCTCAAAGGCAGTATGGGAATCTCTGCCAAGGATAATTGAGGACTCATTATGCTTTAGATTTTCTATTAATAACCAGAGTATTGGTTATTAATAATGAGGTATTTGTGGATATGGATACATTGATATAATCTTGCAAAGATCACAATTAACAGATGTGGATACATTGATATAATCTTGCAAAGATCACAATTAACAGATGTAACTATAATGATTTCCTGACTGGTAGTGACCCATCCACCTAATTGTCATACTTTTCTTTCCTTTTCAATTATGAGAACAGGATAAACCTTTTAAAAGACAGAATATCATTGCCAGCCTTGAGGATTAAATAATGGTTCTCTTGTCTTTAGTGACATGAAATTTTTATGCTTCCCATTCAACAGCCACAACAAACATAAAATCATATCTGTGCATCAGAGTACCTCTGGTTGACCCAGCAATGATTCACTTCATTTTTAGGCTTCCCTGTAAAGAACTTAAGAATCCCTTTCTACAGTATTGTGTGATGATCTATTATGAATAACGTATCAGCAATATAGTTCTCCAGGACAATTATGTAGAACTTCTGTTGAAAAATGCTGTCCCTCTCCAGAGAAAGAACTGGTAGAACCTAAAATGCAGATCACAGATACTTTTATTTTATTCTTGTGGTGGTTTTTTTGGTCTGTTTTTCTTTCACAGAATGACTTATAAGGAAATGTGTTTTGCATAACTACACATGTATAACCTAAGTTAATTGCTTCTCTTCTCAACAGAAGGGAAGGAAGGGAGAGAATTTAGAACTCACAATTTGGGGGGGGAAATGTTAAAAATGGTTTTTACATGTAATTGGATGAAAAATAAAATATTAAATAAGAAAAAAAGAATCTTGTTCTGGGGTAGGAGAAGCATAGTTTCAGCAGAACCAAAGCTCAGGGACACATTTCTTTTCCCTCTTAGGGCTCAAGGAACAAAGCAACTGCAAAACATGTAACAAATCAGGAAGAAACCTGGGAGCTTCAGCATCAACAGCAGCTGCTGCTCTTGGAAGCACAGAAGCATTGTGCAGTGAGCATCATTTCTTTTAATCTATTCACTTTAATTCTGAGAAGAATCAGAGACCTCACCTTCAAGTTACTTAAGCTTGTTGAGTTTTCTTATTTTTAAAGTCTGGATAATGCCTCTAAGAACCTATGTGAAAGGCTCAGATATGATATTGCCAGTAAATATTTTGTTAACTTTTCTTAGAAACAAAGATTGTTGTTTTCATTATTGAATAGATTATAACTTGTTGTTGATTATACATTATTATAATATCATCAATTATTAGTAGTAGTGCTATTATTTCAAACAACACATGCCATCTCTTTCTTTTCTTGGTTTCCTAAATAGCATTAACTAAGGTATGCTACTTTTTCTTTAACAGAACTTTAAACGTGAAGCAGAAATAACGATTTTCCATTTGCAACAGAAGCTTGAACAGATTAAAGAGAAAGATAAAATCATTGCTGATCTTAACCAACAAGTTTCTTCTGGAAACCACAAGATTTCCAAGTAAGTGCGAAGCTTTGACCGGGTCACTGAATAGAAGCTTGACTGCAGTTCAGTGCCAGACAGGCTCTGGGACAGAACTGTGTCCTCCCCTAGGTGGCACTGTGGCTCCACATGTTAGTAATGCTGCCACCAGCTCTGGTATCTCTTGAAAGCGAAAATGATCACAGACTGCCTTGATAGCTGGAGGTGGAGCTCACAGTCACTGATCACTCTATGCATCTGGTTTTTCATGTGCCAGGGCAAGCATAGTGATAATAGTTTTATTTATGGGGGCTAATTAGTTTTCAGGTCATGGCTCCCCTTTGTTTTATGACTTGATTGTAGATTGATTTTCTGTGTCATTTTACCTGGAAACAGCTAAGTGGCTAAGTAGATAGAGTGCCTGGAGTCAGGGACACCCGAGTTCAAACCTGATCTTAGAAACTCACTAACTCTGTGACCCTGGGCAAGTCACACAAACCTTTGTTTGCCTTAATCCACTGAAAAAGGAAATGGTAAAACATTCCAGGATATTCACCAAGAAAATCCCATACTATTGTCCATGGGGTCACATAGAGTCAGAACTGTGATTCATAGTGCTTAGACCAAGAGATTGAATCAAAATCAAATTCAGGAAGAGCTGCTACTTCCTATCCCCTTGCCCTAACTTCCTTGAATTCATACTATCCTCAGTCTCTCTTCAACATTTTTGACCTGTGGCTTTCTACAGCAAGCAAAATGCACCATCCTTTCATACTTGCAACATCTAAAAGCAAACAAAAAACTTAGTCAATTAATTAAATTATAGACCATTAATTATCACAAAATACATGCTTATAGATGTGAATTTGAGAACTATTGACCTTTCTAGAGTCATAAAGAATTGAAGCAAAGCCTTTAGAAAAATAAGCTGTGTGGATCTACTTCTGCTTCCTTGAGTTAGTGTGTCAGTGAGCTCTTCTTTGTAATTTAAACAAAATAAAGCAAAACCAGTGAAGCAAAACCAAACCCCTGAGCAGTATATCTGAAATATATGTAATGTTTTGTATCTCTAGTCCTCCATCTCTCCCAGGAAAGAAGGATACATTTTCTCATTTTTTTTTCTCTGGACTAATACTGAATGTTGCAATTATACATTGTTCATTTTTGACTTCATTTGTCTCAGTGTAGTCATTATATCTGTTTTTCCTGGTTCTACTTAATTAAGTCAGTATTAACTCCTACAAACTTCTCATGCCTCTCTGAATTCCTTATATTGTTTGATTCTTATTTTACAATAATTATTCCATTGCATTGATAGGACAGTTTTTTCAGTCATTCTCTAAAAGATGAGCACCCACTTTGTTTCCAACTTTTTACTCCCACAAAAAATGCTGCTCTTTGGTGTTTCATATCTTTTTTCCCCACCTGCTTGAGGAATATAGAAACTCTACACTAAAGGATGGCACAGTTTTTCAATTTTTCTTACTGAATTTCAAACCATTTTGCAGAAGACTTGGAATAATATGTAGCTTCAGTAATAGAGTTTCAGTCTTCTGGCAGCACCTCCACTTGTGATTGTTTCTTTTTTTGCATCTTTGTAGGGCAAGAAGACCTTTTATATAACATTTATGTGACTTCTGTGTTATTGGGAGGAAGGTTGAGGAAGGTAAATGAAACTTGAAATTTTTCTCTTACATTGTTCTCTCAGATTTTTCTCTCACCTTCTCTCAGGTTATGGGAAGTAGGAGTTTGTCACATTGTTCAAATGGCTACTTTTTGGTTGTTGAGCCTCTGAGATCAGAGAGATGCAATAGACCAAACTAGTCAAGTCCAAAAGGAGTATTGAACTTGGCAGTGTATTTATTATCTTTTAGACCCTCTAAATTGGCAGCATTAATCTAGTTAAATTTTTAGTATTTCATTTGGAATAAGTACTACTAGCTAGGGCTTGATCTTTTTGTTTGAATCCATAGTTAGTCATAGACATCTGGAAAGGTAGTCACTAAAGGTCTTAGAGATTGTTCTAGGATCCTAGGTTGTAATGGAAATTACCAAGAAAGACACACACACACACACACATACACACTCTCCTTTGTGTTGTTTATCACTGGATAATTTTTTTATCCTGTATAATCCTTTAAAACAGAGCTTGTTAAACTTTAATCCTGTGAACTTTTCAGAATATTTTTGATGCATAAAATGAAATGCATAGGATTAGAAAGGTAACTAATAGGGGCAGCTAGGTGGCACAACAGGTAGAGTACCAGCCCTAGAGTAAGGAGGACCTGAGTTCAAAATCAACCTCAGATACTTAATAATTGCCTAGCTGTGTGATCTTGGACAAATCACTTAACCCATTGCCTTGCAAAAATCAAAAGCAAAAAAAGAAAAATAAGAAAGAAAACCAATTATATCAAGTTATCAAGATATTAAAAAATCAAGTTCATAGATCCATTTTAAAGAATCCTCACTTTAAAACATGATCTAGGGCTGACCTAATGATGTTCTATTGAAATCTACAACAGAATCCATTAAAAGGATGTATCTATTTTCTTTCGTCCAATAGATTCATTTAAAAATATCTGTTTTGTTTGTCATGTTTGAGATACTATGCTTGACCCTCAGGGGATTCAAAAGATGAATACTTGTACAGATTTACAATCCTGTAACTCAGGTTAAGGAGATGTACAGATAACTACAAAACAAAGGACTAACTGGACAAGTGTCCTAGGGATATAATAGTAAATGTGTGCATAAGGAAGAGACCTGAGAGATCATCTGTAATTGGAACAGTCAGGAAAGGATCAATGGAAATGATAGCTCTTGAGTGAGCCTTTGGAGGAAGAATTTTGGAACAAAGAGATGGGAAAGGGTGGGAAAGAGTAGGAAAGTGCAAGTTGTGTAGGAATGTCTAAAATAGAAAATTTGTGAATGTAGAAATTAGTGGGAAAGGATGAACTTCCCTGGGACTAATGGATTTTAACCAAAGGAAAGGCAACAGTATTATGGATAAAAGTATTTTTTTTTTAATTGGAAAGAGTACTAGATTTGGTACCAGAGTATATCTAGGTTCAGATCCTGACTCTGTTTCTATCTGGTTATCTTCTGGTAAATCACTTGATATCCCTGGCTTTCAGTTTCTTTGTCCACAAAATGAAGAGATTGGTGGACTAGGTGATTTTTGTCATTTTTTTCTAGCTCTAAATTTTAAGATCTACTGAATATGCACTCATAGTATATGCCCATATTACAGAGACACTACCAAGGAAGTAGAATACAAATTTTCTTCCCTCAAGGAGTCTCTAGTTTAATCAGATGAAGCCCTGGGTGGTGAAATGATTTGAGTGAAAGGTCACTCTACTGACTCTCTTAGGCTGCAACTTTCCACTCTAATCCAAGACTTACTAAATAAAATAAAATGGAAATGCCCCAGAGATTTCTTTACTTTCTTACTGCATTTTAGCCCTCTTCCCTAAATGGTAAAGCTTTTCTGATTATCTAAGAGGCCTTCTTCCTTTCTGCATTGAGTTCTCTGGTACAATGTCACAACCTTCTTTCTCATTCCTGAAAAGCTTTAGAGAAAGGTGGATTGACAGACTCAGAAATCTTGGATGAGGGAAGCCTGTCAAGCTTTAGTGTTCCTTGTGCTCTACTTTTTGAACTCTTGAGTTGCAGTGATTTCCACTAACCAAAATTCTGTGTATCTAGAGGGCCACCATGGATCAAATTTTCAGGAAAAATGGTCCTTGAGTCAAATTAATAGGACAAATGGAAAATTCAGGTATGAATAGGAATTTAGCTGTAGTTGGGAGAAGGGGTATTTAAGAATCAGTTAGCGGGCTTGGATGTGTCAGGCACTATGGTAGGGCCCTTGTCATACAAAGACAAAAATTGAAACTATGATTGTTCTACAGAAAGTTACATTTTGGGGCAACTAGGTGGCGCAGTGAATAGAGCAACGGCCTTGGAGTCAGGAATACCTGGGTTCAAATACCACCTCAGACACTTAATAATTACCTAGCCTTGTGGCCTTGGGCAAGCCACTTAACCCCATTGCCTTGAAAAAAAAAACCTAAAAAAAGTTACATTTTAACTGAGGGAGGCAACATGTGCATCTGAAATAAGTACTAGGTCAATTTTTTGGAAAAGCGAGACCTAATGCTTCATTTAGAAGGTGGTTTTTGAGCTAAGTTTTGAAGGAAAAAAGGATTTCTTAGAGGAAGAGGCAAGGCTAAATTATGTTTAGGTCTTGGGAATGCCCAGAGGCATGAAGACTGAGGTTTTGTGTGAGAAAGAGTTAAGGCCAATATGACTAGACTAATGGAGTATGAGAAGGGAAGCAACAAATAGTCTGGAGAAGTAGTTTGGAAACAAACATGCTGTGAAGAAGGAACTTTAAAGGTCAGAGAATTTCAGATTTGATCCTAGAGGCAATGGAAAACCACATGAGTTTATTCATTTGGGGAAACACAAATTGTATTGACAACTTTGTTGAGGAGATTGTGTTGGAGAACAGAGAATTGAAGTGAGGAGACCAATTTGCAGCTGAGAAGATAGGGCCTGAACTAGAGTGGTAGCCATTGAAATGAGAGATTTTTCTGTTTCTTTTTTTTTTTTTCCAAATATACATAAGGATAATTTTCAGCATTCATTTTTTTGGTAAGATTTTGAGTTCCACATTTTTCTCCCTCCCTTTCCTCCTCCCTCCCCAAGACAAGTAATCTGATGGAAATTATACATATATACAAGTAATCTGATGTATTTTCATTTTAGTCATGTTCTAAAAGAACAATCAAAACAAAAAGGGAAACTACAAGAAAGAAAAAACAAATTTAAAAAAGTAAAAATAGTGTCTTTTGGTCTGTATTCAGACTTCTTAGCTCTTTCTCTGAATGTGGATGACTTTTTTCCATCACAAGTCTTCAGAGATGTTATGAAGGTAGAAACAGCAAAGTTTAGCAATCGATTAAGTATATAGGGTGAGGGAGAGAGAAGAGTTGAGGATAATACTGAGGTTATGGTGAGATATTGTAAGTATGGTGGTATCTTCAACCAAAATAGGGAAGTTTGGAGAGAAGTGAGTTTGAAAGAAAGATAATGAGTTCTGTTTTTGACATATGAGTTCAAACTATTACCAATATGTCAAGTTTTAACTATCAAGCAGCTAGTTGGTGATATGGACCTCAGGGAGAGACAAGACCTGAATTTATAAATCTGTGAGACTCACATAATGATATCAAATCAGAGGAGCTGTTAAGGATACCAAATGAGAGAGTCTTAAAGAGAGGAGAGTATCTGCAATGCATGATGGGATTTATATCAAAGAACAAGTCACTTTTTAATCACTTTATGTTTTTATGTTCTGTTCTTGCAAACAAACTTTGAAAAATTTGACTGCATGTCATAAGTTTGGCCAGATTCTCCAGTATGTCCACCCAGGGTTCTTATATTTACTTGATGGACTTGACTGTAACTGGAGCATCAGTGCCATGGGGTTTTAGTTTTTAAATTTTTTTAACTTAATTAAAGTGTTTTTTAAACCTAATTTTTAAGTTAATTTTAAGTTTTAATTGAAAATTTTACTTGCCTACAACACTGTTCCTTTCAGACTCAACCTAATTTCCTCCAGATCCTGTATCTTGGCTAATTTGCATGACTCAATATAGTGTCTTGTTCCTGAAGGGCTTAAAGTCCTCAATCTGCATTAGGAACTTTGGAGCATTGGGAGACCCTATTTTTCATTTTACTAACACATGAACTGATGTCCAGAAAAGTGACAGGGAGCTGCTTGACTTGAGAATATAAGACAAGAACTATGCTTTTCCACCTAGTTGGCTATAGCACAATTTTTTTTTTCCTTCTGAGGAGTTTTGAAAAATGGAAGGGTAAAAAAATCATTTAAAAAACATCAGACATGCACGAGATGAGCAGAACCAGAAAAACACTGAACACCCTAATAGTAACATGGGGGCGATGATCAACCTTGATGGACAATGTGTAATAACTTGGGACTCTCTGAAATGGAGAATAACATCTGCATACAGAGAAAGAATTGTAGAGTTTGAACAAAGACCAAGTACTATTAATTTCAATTTAGAAAAAAAACCTGATACCTTATTGTCTAATCTTGCTGTCTCTTAAACTTTATGTTTCTTCCTTAAGGATATGATTTCTCTCTCATCACAATCAATTTGGATCAATGTATACCATAGAAACAATGTAAAGACTGGCAAATTGCCTTCTGTGGGGGGTGGGGGGAGGGAAGTAAGATTAGGGGAAAAATTGTAAAACCCAAAATAAATAAAATTTTTAAGTACAAAAAAAAGAAAAGAAACCTCAGACAGAAACCACAGCCATTTAAATTTCAAACTAAGAAAGTTGTCCCAAGTGGATATACTTTACTCCTTCTTGATGAACTACAAAGCCATTCCAGCTTTAATAATAATCATTTCTTGTAAATTAAAGCATCTCTGAGGTACCACTTCACACCTCACAGACTGTCCAATTTGACAAGAAAGGACAATGATCAATGTTGGAAGGGTTGTGGGAAATCTGGGACACTAACACATTGTTGGTGGAGCTGTGAACTCATCCAACCTTTCAGGAAAGCAATTTGGAATTATGCCTAAAGGGCAACAAAAATGTGCATACCCTTTGATCCAGCAATACCACTACTGGATCTGTATCCTGAAGAGATCATGAAATAGGGTAGAAAACATCACTTGTACAAAAATATTCATAACAGCTCTATTTGTGGTTGCAAAGAATTGGAAATTGAGTGAATGTCCATCGATTGGAGAATGGCTTAATAAACTGTGTTATATGTATGTGATGGAACACTATTGTTCTATTAGAAACCAGGATGGATGGGAATTCAGAGAGGCCTGGAAGAATTTGCATGAACTGATGCTGAGCAAGATGAGCAGAACCAGAAGAACATTGTACACCCTAACAGCAACATGGGGGTGATGATCATTCTTAATTAATGGACTTACTCATTCCATCAGTGCAACAATCAGGCACAATTTGGGGTTATCTGTGATGGAGAATACCATTTGTATCCAGAGAAAGAATTGTGGAATTTGAATAAAGACTAAAGACTATTACCTTTAATTAAAAAACAAACCCGTTAGACTTAATTTTTTTTCCCCCTTAAGGATATGATTTCTCCCTCATCACATTCAACTTAGATCCATGTATACCATGGAAACAATGTAAAGACTAATAGACTGCCTTCTGGGGGTGGGGGGAGCGAAGCAAGATTAGGGGGAAAAATTGTAAAATTCAAAATAAATTAAAAAAGAAATAATAATCATTTCTACTTTGGTAACATTATTTCTAGGTTACAGCAGGAAATCCACTCTAAAGACTTTGAAATAAGGAAGCTCAAAGATAAACTTGCTTCAGAAAGGTATATTTTATTACTTAATCTTTTTGCTGTACATGATTATAAAATTCTTTGAAACTTTATTCAAACTTTCAAGCACATCTATCCAAGATACAGATAGATGAAGTCATTTTAAGGGAGGTGACAGGATTGACTAATGTCCTTATGAACTTGTGCAGTGTGTTTAATTGATCCAGTCTCCATATGGACTTCGGAGGATGTGCAGACATTCTGTAACTGGTTCTAGTCTTCTAGAGTCCATATGGAGAGTTTATCAACTGACTTCATTACTTATGCTTGTAAGAACTGGGTTCTCACTTGCCAGTCCCAGTCCACCTGCATTACATTAGTGTATCCATTACCACACGGTCAAGTCAATTTAGTACTTTGATCCTTTTCAAAACTGGAAAAAAAAAGTATGTGATATGTATAGTTCTTCCAGAAAAACTTTTATTTATAAAAATAGGTAATGTTATATTTATATTTTGTTTTGGTATATATCTCTGATTTAAGCAATATATAGAGTACTCTAGGTGAGGGAATATTGTCTAACAATGTAGTTTAGCAATTTCCAGGCAACCTGGACATTGTAAACCATAGAATTGTCTGGTGGTAATGAGATGTTAATTGGTTTATTCAGGTTTACTCAAAACCAGTATGTGTCCAAGGTGATACAATGAAGGATTAATTTCTCTAGGTTGTATTTTAATATATCTGATTAAATATTTATATTTTATTCCAAATTTTTATATTTTATATTTTGATTTTCATTAAGAGAGCTAACGAGCCTAAGTATTTATTTTAAGATAGCATGAAGTAGATGCTTTCTGAAAGCTTGTCAAATAAAATATAAAATGTTTATACTATATAAGTACATTAATTATTCCAGGCTCCCATTAAATAAAGAAGAATTAGAGAGAAGATAAAATAAGCTCTTTTGATTGTGGTAGATCCTTGACCAACATATGAAGTAATAGTTCAACTTAAGAAAAAGTAGATAAAATGGTAACATTTTTACCTAAGATTGTCATTATGGATGTGTTTGTTTTGCTGATTAAAAAATTCTGAGCCGCCTCTGGGAAAGTAAAATGGAATGAGTTAATCTAAGTTCCTTCGAGCACACACACACACACACACACACATACACACACACACACACAGACAAACATACATATAAGGGGCTAAATAATAGCACTAAAATAATCAATATAAGCAATGGCGTAATGGAATTGAGAAGAGGGATAATCTTTTGTTGCTCCTGTCATTGAGTTGAAAAATACTTTAAAAATCAGGTGGTGTGGGAGATCATTTGCTTTCTGGGGAAATAACCTTTGAAATTGAGGAAAATTAAAACATTTGAAAATAATTACTAAGATCCTGGTAGTGAGTATCCAAATCCAATGATTGGTTTTGCTGCTGCTCCACCAGGGCCACTTCCTTCTCCTTAGTGAGGCCATCCTATAGTCAGCATGCAATTTTTGCCTCTGTCTCTAATGAAGTAACAACACTGAAAACTCTCCTTGAGGTTATCTTATTGACTCTTTAGTGTTTTCATATTTTAGATCTCAATGGGAAAAAGAGAAGAATAAACTGGAAGCCAAAGCTAAGAAGTGCTTGACTAAACTGAATGGAGAAACCAATCGAGCCATAATAGCAGAGGTAAAAAAAAAAAAAAAAAAAGCAGAGGAATAAAGAGACCTTGGTTTTTTGTTTGTTTGTTTGTTTTTTAACCACACAAATTTAATAATGAATGTCCTGCCCTTAATACAATACATAAAAACCACTTGGGGACCATAGCTCCAGCTCATGATTTCTGAGTAGTTTGCAGGCTCTTTGCCTTTTTAGTATTTGCTATTGAAGGCCATTTCTCAAAAAATAAAGTAAAACTTTACTCCAGTATTAATGTTTCTAGTAAATATTTTTCAAATTAATCCAAGTTATTTCTCTGTCATCACTTGACCTTGCAATAATGCAACATATAAAATTACAGATACAAACAGGGACCATTCCACATCAGCCTACTGGACAGAGCCCCCAGGGACAGTAACTTCTGGCTTGCTCCATCTTCCAGAGGAACTCTTACACTTCAGACCCAAATGAACAGAGCTCAGGGTAGCTTGACTTGCAGAAGGGCCATCAATAGCAATACCATAATAGAGATCTCTTAGAAGAAACATGGCACAGCATCCCAAACTTCAGAACAGGAGAAGGCCTCAAAAACTGTCAAACCTAGCCCTTATTCAAGGTGTTCTCCACTGTGCCCTACCTACCCAGTGAGCTCTTGACTGACGTCTAGTAAGAATTATTTGTGCCACCTCCAAGGCAGCCTATGTTCCTTTTTGGTGAGACTGTTAGAATTTTTTTTCCCTTGACATCAAACCTTTGACCTTTGCCTTTTGGCCATATGCAGCAATGTTGTTTCTGACTTTGGGACCAAACAGAACAAATTTAATTCCTGTTTCTCATGACAGCACCTTAAATACTTATAAACAACGGTGAGATCCTGAGTCTTCTGTAGGTGAGATATCCTCACTTCGACCAGTTTTTCATTAATTATTTTTATTATAGATTACCAAACTTGTTAGAGGGTAGGGATAGTGATTAGATTTATAATTTCATGAGTAAAGAAGACTCCCAGATACAGAAACTCATTCTACTAATGCAGCTCTTCACCTTCTCTGTAAATCTTAGTCCATGAGAGCTGATAGCACTGAATCCTTAGAGCACAGAGAAGGTCCCACAACCAGTATTTACTGTGTTCATTAGAAGCAGAACTTGAAGGGGAGGCTAGGTGGTGCAGTGGATAGAGCACCAGCCCTGGACTCAGTAGTACCTGAGTTCAAATCCTCCCCCAGACACTTAATAATTACCTAGCTGTGTGGCCTTGGGCAAGCCACTTAACCCCATTGCCTGGCAAAAACCTTAAAAAAAATAAGCAGAACTTGAGTTCAGGAGTCTTCTTGACTTTGAAACTTGCCACTTTGTCTGTTTAACCTGCTACCAAACTTGAATAATTCAGTAAAATTGTAATCATCATTCTCATACTTGTGAATTCTCTACCCAGGGGTAATCTTGGTAAAGATAAATCTGGCAAGATTTCTTGGGGTTTACAGGTCCCAGATCATTTTAGCTCTCCTTGATTGGACAGCAGTGAGTTTCAGGCTAATCCCACTTGATCATTGTTGAAATGGCTCTGCTTGCACTATTAATTGTGGTTGTTCCCATTTTGAACAGAAACACTTGAGTGTTCTTCCCTTCCCAGATTGATTTTTTTGACTATGTTAAAGAGGCTGTCCTTGCTTCTTTTCTTTTTTACTTGCTTTAATCAGTGAGAAAAACTCTCCCAGCTTTTTTTTTTTTAGAACTGGTCATTTTTGGCTTCTTTTTTTCACTTCTCTTTTACTTAACCTTAATGACTGAATGAGGTTTCTTCAGTCTAACTGACTTTAAAAAGCCTAGGTCTCCCATTGTATCTAGTGCCATCTCCAGTCCTGATCCAAATCAGTGGTACTGAAGAAGGCCTGTTATCTAGGCACTGGACCTAGAGTGATTTGGAGAAGCAAGTAAGGCTGATGATTTAGTACAGCAACCCCTCAATTAAATCCAAATGTCATGGCATCACTTCGCTGGTGTTGTTGTCATCTTTCAGAATGCAGAAACAACAATCATCCAAGAACTACATGATTTTAACTGTATTCTATAAACTCCACTTTGGAGTCCCTGTCAGGTGTCCATGATGGACAAGAAACCAAGCTTTTCTTCATGTTTTAAGGGTTGTATTTATTAGAGTATTAGAAGCAAAGACAAATAGTTAAATCTGTATTCTAGATGAATTCTAGATGACAGGTCAGATTTGAAAGTCAAGCTTTAGGTTCTTCTCTTTGAATGTCAAAAATTTTAGGTGGGGTTCCTGCAGAGCCGAAGAGATTTTGGCCTTTATCAGCTGGAACAGACTGAGAATGAGTGCCTGCTTCAGCTTAGGCGAGTGACCAACATGGCATTAAGGTAACCCTTTGCTCCCCTTCAGAGTTTCTTGACTTCAGACAATATCTAAAAAATGAGTGTGAGGTCTAATATATGTATTTTTATGTAGATGAGATTTATGTAGATAGAGTGAAGTGATTTTTTTGCCAGCAAGTAATTTAATTATTTACTTGTCTGAGTGTTGAGAAGTCTGCTAGTATGCAATAACTGACAGCCAAGAAATATAAGTATGGGCAGAAACATCAGGGACTCCCTTAGGATGACCAGGAGACTTCTCCCTTTTTCTACAGTGAAATAAATCAAGAACCTTCCATAGAAGCACTAGATATGCAAGGTGACTGATAATTGGAAAACTTCATTCTAAAGATTTTCTTTTAAGGCCCATGCTTGAAAACCTTCTGTCCCTTTTCTTGTCATTTAGAGGGTAACAACAATACCTAACATCATATTTGGAAGGCAGGTCCACACTGCTATAGGTGGTAGTTCATCTTTAGTTGCTGGAGAATAATTTCTTCCCCTTCAAAAGGATTTTCTAAAATTGAGACAGGATAGAAAGGGAAAAAAAGCTATTGAAATTGAGATCATGGTGGTTTCCATTAAGTGAATGCTTTTATTAATGACTTATACCTTAAAGAGGTAGCCAGGCTTCTTTTCTGCCTACTGGGAGTTGAGTGGTACTGAAGAAGGCCTGTTATCTAACTAATGCCATGGAGCCTTTGAAAGATAAGAAGAGAACTCTCCTCAAGTGATCAAAGACACCAAGGCTGCTTTTATATCTGTAAGGGGAAGTGATAGATTTGAACCACCTCCAGCTTTAATACCTGTGAGGCCTAGGCTGTGTGCTGGAAGTAGACTCTTAACCTGTTACTCACACCATCAGCCTGTGCTTCACAATCTGCTCAGTCATTGTTTAGCAAGGTCATTTCCCTCTAAGGCAGGCTCTTTCTTCACTTCTTTGCCTTCCACCATGTTGAAACAGTACCAAATGAAAAAGTATCTTGCCTAACTTGCCCTAAAGAAATTCTTGCTCTGAATTTAAACAGAACACCTTGGTTTTAAACAAAGTACCTTGGTTCCCTGGAAGCAGGTTAGTTTTGCTTTAGTAAAAGGCACCATATTTTGCATTCTTAGAGTGTAAAAAAAACCTTTCCAAGTAACTTTCTGTCCACCTGAAAAGGCTGACTGAAATGTTTAAAATGACAGTACTTGAAAACGTTGACAGTCTGTCCAATTGCCTCTGCGTCTTGTGTTCTCACCTGCATATCTTCAACATCAACATCATCATCATCATCATGCCTCAGACTGAAATAGTAATGTTTTCATCTCAGAACCAAGAGAAAGTTTTAGGGAAACTTAAATGATATTTGAAATGAGAGCACTCTTCTTTTACTGTTTCAGTAATCCAGAATCACTTCAGCTAAAAGCAGCTGTTGATAGTTGGGATGCCATTGTGACAGACATCAGGAACAAAATTGCCTTCTGTAAGGTAAGGACATTTTTGAAAAAAACTGCTTAATTCAAATACAGTGATCTTGATATAAAACTTGGATCCTTTAGAAATAGTTATTAGATGTATACAAGTGATATTGTGTATTATACTTACTAAATTATATTTCATTTAATGAATAATTTATCTGAGGAAGTAATGCTAGACACATGCAGATTTTCTTAAATTTTCATTTTTTCCTTAACTTCTAAGAAATGGTGAAGTAACATGCTATGTTTTACATCTTGCTTTTTAAAATTTAAATCTAACTTCAAAGTAATAAAGCAAAAATAAACAGCTTACTTGGTTTTTAATATTATTGTGAATAGATGGAAAATAAAATGAAAGCAAGTAAGCTTATTAGTTTCCAGACCTCAGTCATTCCATTCTTGTTTTGCAAAACTCATAGGAAACTTTTCATGGCTGAAAATGATAGTGGGCAAAAGCTGTGGCATGGGTGATTGGTGTTTTCATGAGAAGATAGAAATTAATAGCACTTCATAGTACACCTTTGGTTTTTTTTTTTTAAGAACTGACTTAGAACGAGCTTGGAACTTTAGTTTTTCTATGTTGTACCTTCCTCTACACTACTCCATTAGACAGTATTATCATTTACCAAGCAAAGCAAGGCTGCCTCAGTTCTCAAAAACTTATCTTTCAGGTTCACATCTTGCTACCTAGGTTTTCAGTTGGAAGGTAATTTTCTTTACAGTTTTGTCTTTTCCTATTGGGAACCTTCCTTGTGAGGCAAGTTCTTTGTAAATCCAAATGTACTATATAAATGTAAATTATAATCTAATGTTTTCCTTTAAGAGATCATATTTTTCCAGTTACATGAAGAATAATATAAACAAGAAATAGTGGAAAGAAGTCAAGAATATGTTAAACTGGGGCCAGCTAGGTGGCGCAGTGGATGGAGCACCAGCTCTGGAGTCAGGAGTACCCAAGTTCAAATCTGGCCTCAGACACTTAATAATTACCTAGCTGTGTGGCCTTGGGCAAGCCACTTAACACCATTGCCTTGCCAAAAAAAAAAACAACCCTAAAAAAAATGTTAAACTTCATGTGTTGAGTTCACATTTAAAAACTCATAAATACCTGGAGGTAGAGAGAGGGTAAGAGCTATGGATTTGGGCATGATATTAGTTAAAACATTTGAATTGATATTAAATCTTTTTTTACCTCTGACTAGTTGAATTTACTTTCAGAAATCAGTTTCTTAAATAGATTGCATTGGTCTACACATTATTTATAGTTTTACACTACATTTAAGAATGCAAACTAAATCAAAATTACTTTCAAATTCTGTTTATCCTGAACATACTTTTCTTCTTTCACTAGACAAAATACAGTGAACAAATTACTCTGGTGAAGAATGGTTGTCCTCTGAACTGCTTGCTTCCAGTACAGATTCCTCCACCACCACCACCACCCAGTCCTGATATAGTGGTAAAAATACTGGCATTTTAAAAGTCATCATCATCATCTTGATAAAACACTAATGCTATAAAATTATAAAAATTACAATAAATATATATATAATATATGATGTGTACTGTAGAATTGAAGATGCACATATTATGAATATTATGAAGAATTATATTCATATGCATTTAGATATGTTAAAGAATCTCTACCTTTAGAGACATAAGCCTATGCCACTAAATTTATAACAATGCATTAGATTATAATATATCTTTTAGAGAATTTCAAAAGATTCTGCTGCTGCTTCCCTCTCTTAATCTAACTTTATTCCTCTTGTTAGAATTATAGTCAGATCATTGTTACTAGAACTGGATTGATAAATTGATTGCCCTTTGACTCTACTCAGATTCCCTGAGATTCCCTAGAACACAACTTCCTTCCCTGTCCTGTATGTGATATTTCCCCTATTAGAATGGGGGTTTCTAAAAGGTAGAATCTTTCCAATTTTGGATTTGTAACCCAAATACCTGTTAGAGTGACTAGCACATAGAAGGTACTTAATAAATCTTTCTTTCACTTTTTCATTCACTCATCTTCATCAACTTTCCTTATACACCTATCTTTAAGCAATATTTAATAAGGTAACCAGCCCACCAAGATCCTTTGCATTTCTTAGTTGTCACACACCCTCCCACTTCAGTGATCTACCCATAATAGGTTGGATATCAGCTTTTACTGCAGACTTTATATTCATCTTTACCTATATTCCTTAATTCTGTACTACAATCACAACTCTTAACCAAGAACTTGCCTATCATTTTGCCACTTGTCATTGTAGCTTTGCTCTTTATTAGGTGTCAGTGTCAAATTAAAATCCTTATTTTTTCATTTCTTTTTTAAAATGTTTTTAAAGTACTTTTATTTATTTTTTCACATTACTACATTAGTCATGTTGTAAAAGTAAACATAATGCCCCCATATACAAATAAAGAGAAACCTCAAGAGAGGTGAGAAAGTGAGAAAAAGTGAGAGAAAAATATACTTCACTCTGTATTCAGATACCATGAGCTCTGTCTTTGGGATGGATATAGCATTCTTTATCATAAGTCCATCAGAGAAATTGGTTCAATTTTTTTCCACAGTTGCTATTGCTAGCTGTATTTTCCTCCATCCTATTTCCCCCTTACCCTCCATTTATTCTGTTTTCTCTCTCCTTTCTCCATATTCCTCCTTGAAAGTGCATTGTATCTGACTACCCTTGCTCTTCCCTCTTTCTTTCACCTGGACCCCCACCTCCCCTTCCCACCCCATTCCCTTTTTCTCATCCATTTCCTCTCCTGTTTTTCTCTGGAGTAAGATAGATTTCTATACCCAATTGAGTTTGTATGTTATTTCCTCTCAGAGCCACTTCCAATGAAATTAAGGCTCACTCATTCCCTGTCACCTTTCTCCCTTCCACTCCATTGTAAAAACTTTTTCATGGGGTAGCTAGGTGGCGCAGTGGATAGAGCATGGGCTCTGGAGTCAGGAGTACCTGAGTTCAAATATGGCCTCAGACATTTAGTAATTGACTAACTGTGTGGCATTGGGCAAGTCATTTAACCCTGTTGCCTTGTAAACAAAAAACAACCTAAAAAATACCTTTTTGTTACCTCTTTTAAGTGAAATAACTCAGCCCCTTCTACCTTCCTTTTTCTTTCTCCCAATGCATTCCTTTCTTGCCATTTAACTCCATCTATATAATATAATATAATATAATATAATATAATATAATATAATATAATATATTTATCTCTCTCCTGTGCCTTATCTGTATATATTCCTTTTAACTGTCCTAATAAATGAGAAGGTTCATATCCATATCATCTTCTCATGCAGGAATACAACCAGTTCAGTATCATTAAGTAAGTCCATCATATTTTGCCCTTCTCATGCACCCTCTCAGTGCTTCATTTGATTCCTGCACTTGAAGATCACATTTTCTGTTCAGCTCTGGTCATTTCAACAGGAAATTCTGATAGTCCCTTATTTTACTGAATTCTCATCTTTTCCCCCAAAAGAGTATGTTCAGTTTTGTTGGGTAGTTGATTCTTGGTTGCAATCTAAGTTCTTTTGCCTTACAAAATATCATATTCCAAGTCCTACTAGCCCTTAATGTAGAAGCAGATAAATTTTGTATTATCCTGACTATAGCTCTACAATATTTGAATTTTTTCTTTTTGGTTGCTGATAATATTTTCTCCTTGACTTGAGTTCTGGAATTTGACTTTAATATACTTGTGAGTTTTTATTTTGGGATCTCTTTTAGGAGGTCTTTGGTTTATTCCCTCAATTTCTATTTTACCCTCTGCTTCTAGGATCTCAGGGCAGTTTTTGTGGAGAATTTATTGAAAAATGAAGTCTAGGCTCTTTTCCTGGTCATGACTTTCAGGTAGTCCAAAACTTTTTTAAATTATCTCTTCTGGATCTATTTTCCAGGTCAGTTGTTTTTCTAATGAGCTAGTTCACATTTTCTTCTAGTTTTTCATTCTTCTAGTTTTATTTTATTATTTCCTGATTTCTCACAAAGTCATCAGCTTCTCTTAGCTCCTTTCTATATCTGAAGGAATTATTTTCCTCAGATAGTTTTTGTATCTCCTTTTACATCTGGAAAATTCTGCTTTTGAAGGCATTCTTCTCATTGGTCTTTTGGATTGCTTTTTCCATTTGACCTAAACTGATTTTGAAGATGTTATTTTTTCATTATTTTTTGTTTTCTCCTTCACCAAGCTGCTGACTTGGTTTTTCATGATTTTCCCGCATTGCTCTCAATTCTCTTCCCGATTTTTCCCTTACTTGATTTTCAAAATCTTTCTTGATCTCTTCCATAGCCTGAGTCCAATTAATATTTTTCTTGGAGACTTTGGATATAGAAACTTTGACTTTGTTACCTTCTCGGTGTATATTTTGATCCTCCATGGGACCAAAGTAATTGTCTATGGTCAGATTTTTTTCTTCTGTTGTTTGCTCATTTCCCCAGCCTATGACTTGATTTTAACTCTTTATTGGGACTCTGCTTCTAGGGTGGAGGATGAACCTTCTCAAGCTTTTGAGGGTTTTTGCAACTGTTTTTTAGGATACTCCCATAGGGACAATGATTTCTCCAAGGACTTATGAGAGGCTCTGACTGCTTTCTCCTGGATTGTGCTCTGGTCTGTGTATGACCACAAGTACTCCCCTCTCCCCTTGAGCTATGAGGAGGGTCCCTGCTCTCTTATGGCAGTGTGGGATCCCAGACTGTAACCTGAATCTGAGTATGAGCAAAGCCATAGAGTCCTACCTCAGAGATAGCAAAGAGACCTCTTCAGTCTCCCTTGATCCCCTTACTGGCCGTGGACTGAGTGCTCTGGAAGCAGTTGCAGGGTGGCTCTGTAGGCCTACTCCTGGTTCTGGGGTTGGGTCTGCACTGAGGCCTGCACAGGACTGGGCTCCACATGTCCAAGTTATCCTTGGCAAACTCTGGGCTGAGAGGTCTGGAAACCACCCCCTCCCCCTGTTGCCATGGACCCAGGTGCCCCATGGGCTGTTTCTGGATGGTTAGAGCTGGTTTTCTCCAGTGGCCAGCACTGCCTAGACTGTGTACTGTGTTCCTTTCTAACCCTAGTGTAATAGACCTTTCCCAAGGAATTTCCAAGTTGTCTTGGGCTAGAAAATTGTTCCATTCAGCCTTTCTTTGAAATCTGCCACTCTAGGATTTGGTTAGCGTCATTATATAGAGGTATTTGGAGTGGTCTAGGGGAGAGCTACCAGGATTTCCTGCCTTTACTCTGCCATCTTGACTCTACCCCAACCCCTTTTTCATTTCTTAATATTACTTTAATACATCACAATTTCATTGATGTGTGGGTCATCTCTCCACCAAGGCTCTACAAGATTGAAGATGGCCTTGGAGAGTTTTCATGGTCAAATAAACTATCTCCCTGTGGCCAAGATGGTGACCAGCCTCTCTATCTAAACTTAGCAAAACTAAGACAGCATTTATAGCTAGCTAGGACTTGCCATGTGCTTCTTGTGACACATGCTGCAAAGCCCTTGAAGAGTCACCCATGATCCCCTCTCTTCTGAGCAGTACCTTCCTTCTTTCTTTTTCTTTTTTTTTTTTGCCTTTTTTTAATTTTTTAATTTAAGACAATGGGGTTAAGTGACTTGCCCAAGGTCACACACAGTTAGGCAATTGTTTAGTGTCTGAGGTCACATTTGAACTCAGGACTCCAGGGCTGGTGCTCTGTCCACTGTGTCACCTAGCTGCCCCCATAGTACCTTCTTTCTAATGTAGAAATTAGCTCATGGGTTACCTATTCCTGCTTACATAATTTCTTAACTGAGACAAGTTTACATATTTCTAGAATGTCCTTAAAGGGGTGAAAATTATATCTAGAATTTCAGGCACATGGACAGAATAGAGAAGATGAGTGCTGAAGAAGCATCATTGTAGGACAAATCCATTCTATCTTTGGTATAAATCTGCAAGTATTTACTCCATTATTATAGATAGGGTGACTATAACAATCAGAGTGACTTCTCTGGAAGCAGATGTCAAGCCAGAGAGGGATCTAGGATCTATGTTGAAATCACAGAATCTAGAGTTGGAATGAACCTCGAGAGAGTCTGATAATGTAAGACCTCTGTCTTGTTTAGAATTGTAAACTCAGATCATCTTCTATATAGACGTATTGAGCCCATTGATGTTAGCCTCAGTCCAAATATTATAGCCATTCTGATATGATTGTGCAAAACTCCCCAAGAATTCTGTACTTGAAGTGAAATATGTTCCAAAATTCAGTACTGTGGGTTTTAAGCCAGCTGCCCCTAGGTACTGTTCTCCACGGTGTGGCCAGTCTCAAGGCTGCTGCTGGCCAAGGAGTGATTTTGTGGCCTCAAAATCTGTTTTACCTCTGGGAGGTCCAGTGAAGACAGTAGATATTCTGCATTTGAAGTCAGACACGTCTTTATGTGATTACTCTTTGACCCCTCCTCCCATTCTAACTGTGATTTCTTATCCTTAAAAGGTCCCTAAGTATTAGACAGATAATGTGTAGAGGGAAAAAAATCACATCTACAGCAACCCTTAGAGTGAAAGGGATCTTAGAAATTGTTGAATTTACTTCCTAACATACACATACAAATATACATACATACACACACACACACAGACATGCACTCACAGCTTTTATAGATGTCTTTTGGTATTCTCAAAATCTTGGCACCTACAGTTTAGCACATAGTAGGTACTTAACCAATCAGTTGAATTGAATCTCTCTGCCTTTTTATGTTACTTGTGAACTTAGGCATTTAGATTATATTTCAAGTTTTCTGCATGTTTTGGTATCTGCCAAGCAAATTCAACCCTAGACAGTTCCACAGGGCTCACTTCACCCTCCTCCTTTCTCCTGCCCTCCCCTCCACATAGAGTCACATACTCTCTCTATCATTACAGATGCAGCATTTCTTGGGAAAGCACATCATGAAAGAAAATTCCTTGAGAACTTTTTCCAATTTTCCTCAACCTGCTTCATTATACACTGGAGTTGTTTCCACTGCTAGCCAATCTACATCACCTTTGGTAAATAAAATTATTTAAGAGATGTGTCATATAAATCATTTTCTTTTCTATAGCTGAGGGTGGACTTTGGGGAAATTCTTGAAAGTGGTTAATATAGTAGCCTTTTTAGGTCTCATTTTTTTTTAAGGTTTTTGCAAGGCAAATGGGGTTAAGTGGCTTGCCCAAGGCCACACAGCTAGGTAATTATTAAGTGTCTGAGACCGGATTTGAACCCAGGTACTCCTGACTCCAAGACCGGTACTTTATCCACTACGCCACCTAGCCGCCCCTGTTTCTTCTGTTTTAATTTCCCAACTACTGGGAGATAGAGGAGTAGATATAAGGGTGCACTAGAGCACAAAAATATTTATTTTCACCAAATGGTCCCACACCAATTCCAAAAACCAGTTGAAAAATTAAATCATAGAATCGCAAAGTGTGAAGAGAGCTGAGAGGTCATCTGATCTAGGAGTTTGTAACCTTTTCTTGTGTAGTAGGGGGTCTAATAAAGCCATTAGATTCCTTCTCAAAGTAACATTTTTTAAATGCAATCTGAGAGATTACATTAAAGATTAAAAAGGAACCAATTATATTGAAATTAAGGTATATTTTTTTTTTCACTTCCAAATTCTTAGATCTTCTTAAATCTTATCTATATACCCCAGGTTAAAAATCCCTGTTCTAGTCCAACCTGTCCTAGTTCTGGACAGAAATTCATTCCAAAGTACTTTCTGTGTCAGTTCCTTTAACTTCACCCTGCCTCCAGGAATGGGGAACTCATTTCCTTTTGAGGGACCTAGTTCTATTTGTTGTTGTTGTTGTTTAAGGAAATGCCCAAGGTCACACAGCTAGGCAATTATTGTCTAAGGGCAGATTTGAACTCAGGTCCTCCTGACTCCAGGGCTGGTGCTCTGTCCACTAATGCCACCTAACTGCCCCTTCCCTGTTCTATTTTTAACAGCTCTAAATGTTAGGAAATGTTTTCTGATG